>NW_022060542.1:0-75540 GCF_003285725.1 Scaptodrosophila lebanonensis
ATTTAAATCAACAAGTAGTTCTGTCGATTTATTCAAAAACAATATATGTATTAACATATTATATATATATTAATATTTAAAATTAAAAATACAATATGATTAATATAACAAAGTCTCAACTTACAATATAAGAAAGCCTACAAAAAAGCTGTACAATAACGTCTATAAATGCCCCTGACACGTTGGGGGAATTTTATTGCCAGTTGGCCAGCTATGCCCCGATTCACAGCCATATGTGGTCAGAGATTTCCACGGAGATAACTATAAAGAGAACTTTTATAGAATAAAGAGAGAGTTCTGTTGAAAGTAAATGAGAAAGCTCATTATAATTGGAACACATGACTCGAAAACGATTGTGCGCAGCGTATCGGTTGTGCACCTAGACAAGACGAATGGCAAATAATTCCTTGTTGGTCTACAAGGAACGGAAAAATTAAGGCGACCTAGAGGGAAGAGGAGTCAACCTCACCGATAATCAACTTGTGGAGAAAACTACTCCAAGAACAGTCCTACGATTAACTAAAGAAGGAAGGTTTATAAGCATCAGCCTGCTAGAGTACGATGGCAAGCGGAGGTTGGGATCCCAGCTTAAACCACGTAGAGCAAAAAGAAGGAATTGCTTCTGAACAGACTCAATACGTTCCTGTTGCTTTCTATACTGGGATTCGCAGATTTGGCCATAACACGGAAGTTTCAAATTTTATATAACTTATAAATTACAGAGTTTTAAGACTACAAGTAATTTTAAATCATGCTTACGAGATGATTGCTGCTCCGTGATTCGAACCGAGTGCCTACTCAGCAACTAACTCACACTGGGATTCCTGGCTCGTTACCTAAATACCTATACAATAAGTACAAGTTTCTATTAAATCGCCAGCAACAAATTTAACGTAGATCCTATACAAGTTGTAGGTTTTGTATATCGCTAACAGTTTCTTAAATATATTTTTAGTTGTTACTACCATGCCTCAAAAACTTATATTTTTTCGTTACGCATTTTGCAGGGACAGGCCAAACCTATCGCCTTGGAAACTTAATAATCATAAGAAGTATATATCCGAATTAGTCCGTCTACACGTGGAATCCACAATGACAACTCCGAAATATTGTCGCAATTCTGTGGATCATAGAATTAAATTACGCATTGGCCTGTTTTTGGTATCCATTCAAATGCCCTATGCTTTGAGTAATCGTTCAAAGGAATGGGAAGAAGAATGGTGGAGTTTGGTATTGGCCCAGTTTGACGAACTAAATGTTAAGATGATTTATGAGCTTTTGTAGCAAAATGGGTTTCCTTTAATTCCTTAATGAAACGATTAAAAAATCTCCGGCAACAGTCTCCGAACAACCAGCTATCAATAATATCTGTCGCGCACTATTTTTGTAGATTGACATATAGAGTTGAGGCAGATATTTTGCCGATATTCAATTTACTTTGGGATCAGATAAAGGACACTACCTTTGACATTCGTCGCTTGGCTTTATTGGTTATATACACCTGGATAGAGAAGTGTACGGAAGAAGAGTATAACAATAGCAAAAGGTAACATTTACACAATTTTAGTTTTGCAATACAAAACATTCTTTAATTGTAGCCAAGGAGCATTGAAAAAATACAAAGAACTTGGAAAATGGAGACAAGCAATAATACAACAGAACTGGGAGAAGAGTTGGAAGATCATCGAGCAAAGGAAATAAGACTTTGTTTAAACCCGAAGAGCATTAATGTGATAAATGATATATTTTATTTGACATTTGGTCCATTCGAGGAATATGAGACTAAAGACGCATTGAACTTTTCAAACGAATATAAGAAGTGGCGCGAACTCTTTGAAAAGGAAGCGCAAAGAACGATTGCTTTGTAAATGCTGAAGAAGAATTTTATCAGCCATCAGCATTGAATAAGCTTTGAAAATGAACACACATACACATATATGTATGTATATACTCGTATGTATTTCTTGTACTGAGTTATTTTTCATATCGTGTACCCCATGCCATCGTACTCCATGATCTGAAGTTTTATTAAATTCGAACCATTTTCATTATGGATTTTAAATCGTTTTTAAGAACAGCTTCTCTATCTGTATTTAATTTTTTTAGCATGCGATTGAAGTTTTTAAATTTAAAGTATTGAATTATGTTCTATATTATTATTCACATTTATTGTTATTATACTTGACACAACTTTCCATATTTGAACGAATTACGTTGTATGGTTTTAAGTAGCATTTAATAATCTACCGAAAAAAATACTGCCAATAAAGCCAAAATACCCTGTACCCAGACAAACTTTCTTAACTGAGTTATATGCGCCCCTAGCAGAAGCAAAAATACGAAGATGAACCTAATGCTGCAGTTTTCGGCCGTAGTACTGGAGTGAAATTGTTTCGCTAGTAAGTTTTCTTAGAATTGACTAGTGATGTAAATATGCATCGATACATAGATGTATCGGGTTATACGTTAGCGTTTGTATTCGATTTTAACTCGCTATTTTTCGATTCGATGATCCGATCGATTTTTATAAAAACATCGGTTTTACGGACATTGTAAAGCAGAAAAGTGCTAGTAAGTTGTAATTCCCATTTCAATCGAAAATTCCGATTTTAGCAAAAAACAAAATATACACGTAACGGAAACTAACATGGCCTATGTTAAATGTATGTACATACATATTTACGTGTACACATGTATAGACATGCATTGCAGATCACAGCGTCTGCCCTTTGCAGACTTCGAATTCACTTAAAACGACTTTTCCGCTTACTCATCATATTGCCGAGAAGTATTTTTGGGAATTCTGTGCCAACCGAAAGGCTTCTTTCAGCGCAAGATGTATTTTAAGTATAACCACATATTGCCAGAGCAGCTATCCAATTAATATTCTTAAAAACATTCAATATCGATAAATGGAATATTAACATATAAGAAAACTTGGTAATTATTAAACTTATCAAATATATGTGGGAAGGAGTGCTGTTCCTTTTCCCTTTTGCCTTCCAAACGACGTCCTAGACAACAAGCAAGACGAATAAGAGAAGAAGGCGAGAAGAAGACGACGATCGACGACAGCAGGAAGACGTCCAGTAGACGTATGAAAGAGGTTGAATTCGACAGAAGTGTCGAGCAAAAACGACGACGAACTGGAACGCTGAGCCAAGCCGTGCATTTTTGATTTGACTTTAAAAGATGTAAACAAACTTATTTCTATTAATTCCCACCTTTTGATTAAATAACATTATATTGTATTAAATAAAAAACCCCACATTTTGGGTGCTCGTCCCGGAATACAGTAAAGTGGTTAAATTACAACGACGTGTGAAATTTTGATTTAAAAAAAAAACCGTAATTGAAAAAAAAGAGACTTGTTTAAATAATTTAATATCAAAGCCATTAAAGGCAGCAACGAAGGCAAGCATTTGCGCTTTGCATAAATATGTATTCGAAACCGAAGGAGCCCGAAGTAATAGAAAGCGTTTGCGAGAATTTTCTGGATTCGAATTCAACGAAAATGATGACTTACACAAGGCAAAATGCGAGTACATACAACAAAATCTAAGCGATCGTGACCTTGTATCGATTTGTGTTGTATTGGGCATAAGCCACAACGTTGATGATGTACAGTTGAACATATTTCGCAATTTGGTAGCCGGCCAATTGCTTAGCAACAACGATAATGGAAACGAAGACGACGAGAGCAGCGACGACGGCGAAGGACAAGAAAACGCAGGATACGGAGATATACGCAAAAAAGGCAGAACTAGCGAAAGCGACGACGGCGAATTTGCGAGCGTAGTTACAAACATGGGAGAAAAACCACAAAGAAGAGAGCCACAAAACAGCTGTGAAATGGCAGCACCACGATTTGCCATTAGCTTTCGAGATAACGAAGAGTCAATCCGAACATTCGATGGCAGTGACGACTTATCGATAGAAGCATGGATATCATAGTTTGAAGAACAAGCATTGTTGATGTGCTGGAGTGAACTGCAAAAATTAATATTTGCAAAGAAGTCACTAAAAGGAATAGCGAAATTGTTCGTTTTGAGTGAAAAGCGCCTTAATACTTGAAGTGCGTTAAAACAGGCCTTATTAAACGAATTTATAACGAGAGTAAGTAGTAAACAAATACATGCAAGACTAACTGAGTGTAAACGCCGAAACGAAGAGAGCATGCAAGAATATTTTTACAGAATGAAAGCGTCGTACATAGCGTCCCGTGCCAATGTCGAGGACGAAGCATTCATTCAATATGTAATTGATGGAATTGATGAACTCTCACAAACAAAACGATGCTATATGGTGCTAAAAATCTGTACGAGTTTAAATGCAAATTAAAGGATTACGAAATTATAAATAGAAAGATGAAAAAGAGCGACAAAATAATCAAAGACAAAACAAAAGCAGGCGCCGTGCACAGTGGTAACCAAAGTGGCAAAAAAGAAGTAAAATGTTATAACTGTGAAGAGAATGGGCATTTATCTAATAGCTGTACAAACAAAGAGAAGGACAGAAAATGTTTTAAATGCAATCAGTTTGTCCATATTTCTAAGAATTGTAAGATCGAAAAAGAAAAAGATGAGAAACCAAACATGCGCATTGTGAAAAGCTTAAACGACGTAACAAGCAAGGAAATTATATTGAAAAACTCGACGTGTGTTGCACTGTTTGACACTGGCAGTAAATTTAATTTGATACGTGAAGATTTGTATACGGAGTTAAATTTGTCAAAACTAATGGAGTGCTCTGTTGTTTTAAAAGGATTCGGTAGCGAGAGTAATGCAAACAAAATTAAGCCGATTGGGCAGTTTGAGCAGAAAGTGTGCATTGATGACTATTGCTATGTTCTAAATTTTTATGTCGTGCCAATCAAATGTATGGACCTTAAAATGATAATTGGTGAAGAAATATGTACATATGTATGCAGAAATTGCATTCAATCGCAATGGCGTTATGATCCGAAAGACGCAAACTGAAGATGAACAAAATGATGCAAACGATGAAACAATTATGATGAAAATTGACATGATACAGGAAAATATGGAACTCGATATAAATAATGACGTCAGTGAGTACGCTAAGCACGAGGTGCGCGAACTAATAATGAAATACAAGCCAGACAAGCCGAAAACAACAAACATTGAAATGAAAATTGTTCTTAAAGATGATACACCAATTTGTTCACGTCCCCGTATATTTTCAATTTCAGAGACACGCATTATAGATGAACAAGTAGACGAGTGGTTGCGAAATGGCGTAATTGAAGAGTCCGACTCAGAGTATACGAGTCCTGTTGTACTTGTAAGAAGAGCGATGGTACACCGCGTCCTTTGTATCGACTACAGACGCATTAACAAGGTAATGTGCAAAGATCATTTTATGATATACAGTACGATTGATTTGAAAATGGATTTTTCCATGTATCAGTTTCGGAGTCTAGCAAAAAGTACACATCATTTGTGACGCAGAGCGGGGCAATACCAGTTTTGTAAGGTGCCTTTTGGTATGACGAAGTCACCAAGCGTGTTCCAGCGGCACATCAACGCGATTTTTCGAACATTAGCACGCCAAGGTATAGCATTGCCCTACGTAGATGATATAATAATCCCAGCCAAAGACGAGATGGAAGCATTATCAAAACTTAAAGAAGTTGTACATACCTGTAAAGAATATGGGCTTGAGCTGAATTTGAAAAAAATGTCACTTTTTGGAACACATAACGTATCCGACCCCACAAAAGATTGAAGCTGTTTCAAAATTTAAAACGCCGCAGACACGCAAGCAACTTGAAAGTTTTTTGGGTTTAACAGGTTATTTCAGAAAGTTTATCTTTAATTATGCAAAATTTAGAGTTTACCTGTTGAGTCTGCACTTCAAAATCATAACTGACTGTAATGCATTTACAAAAAACTTTGGAGAAGCAGAACCTTTGTACAAGAGTAGCACAATGGATAATGGTTTTGCAAGAGTATTCCTATGACATCGAACATCGTTCTGGATCACGCATGAGACACGTAGACGCACTGTCCCGATACCCAATTATGAGAATAACTGACGAGAGCATAATCACTGGCATAGAGCAGGCATAAATACAAGACGAGCATTTGAAGACCAAAGATTATCAACGACGGCGAAACTTATGAGAGCTATTTTATGAAGGCAAGCATCCTTTATAATTGGTTAACGACGACGAATTAATCGTAGTGCCGAAAAATATGCAGCGACAAATTATTGGCAGAGCACACGACAGAGGAAATGTTGCAGTCAAGAAAACAAAGGAGCTGATCTGCAAAGAGTATTTCATACCAAACATCGACGAAAAAATTAAGAACTATATAAATTGCTTGTAAATCGAAAGCGCAGCAAGCAGGAGGGTTTTTTGCATCCCTTGCAAAAAGACGACGTACCATTGCAGACTTACCATGGATTTTCTAGGACCGCTTGAATCCACAAATAAAGATTACAAACACATATTTGCTGTAATTGACGCATTCACGAAGTTCTGTTGGCTTTACCCAACAAATCGACGACAGCCAAAGAAGTCATCACGAAGTTACGAAACCAAAGCACAGTATTTGGAAATCCAGCCTGTATTATATCTGACAGAAGCTCAGCATTTACCTCTCTTGATTTTTTACAGTACTGCGAAGACGAGAACATTAAACTTATCAAGACAACTACAGGACTACCCCGAGTTAATGGCCAAGTGGAGGCGACTCAATGCTGTAATCATCTCGGTGCTTGCCAACTCAGCGTGGATGACCCTGCAAAATGGTACAAGCACACCGATCGCGTCCCAGCGCGCCATAAATTCAACGTTTACCAGAAGTATTGGCAGCACACACGTTTGAGCTGTTAATGTGAGTCAAGATGCGATACAAAGAAGACCAGAATCTACAAAATTTGATAAAGAATGAATTGATTGATTCATTTAACGACGACCGCAACGTCGTAGTTGCCATAAAACGAACTCAATTTGGTAGCGGTCTGAAACTTAAGCCGAAGTTTTTGGGTCCCTACAAAATTGTCAAAATAAAACATAACAATTCCTACGATGTTACCAAGGTGGGCACTCTGATGGCCCAAACAACTCATCGACCTGTGCTGAATACCTGAAGCCATGGTACTAGGAACGCTGAGCCAAGCCGTGCATTTTTGGTTTTGACTTTAAAAGATGTAAACAAACTTATTTCTATTAAATCCCACCTTTTGATTAACTAAACATTACATTGTATTAAATAAAAAACCCCACATATATGACATGTTTTTGGATTAAAATCGTATGATTAATGCCAAAATGGGCACCTAATTTCTTTTTGTACCCCGATGCGAATGCAATATGCACAGGTGTAGGTATAGGGTATTTAAGACTCTTAAATTAAAAGTTGAGCCCGCTTGGCAGCACCATTTTCTCCCTTGTTTTTTTTTTACATTTTTATTAAAAATTTATGCATCGATGTTGTCATGGCAATTTTCTTTTCCGATTCGGACTTACATCACTAGTATTCACATAAGAGAAATCGGAAAATCCCCCATAGGGAGGATAACTTGCACAGAGTGCACACATCTTTGTAGTTCTTTTATTCTCTGAGATCCAGGTGTTCATACGGACAGACGGACGAACGGGGCGTAAATTACAGTATGTATAGACAGCGGCGCTATGCTTAGTCCACAATGATGAGCGCGAATTATTTGTGGAAGTAACGTCGGAAAAGCTTAAGCCTCTTTAATTCAAACTCAAGAACATAATGAAACACAAAAAGTTCATGAATGAAGGCAAGGCAACATTCATTTTAAGGCAGAGCACTGCCCTAGGGATATAAATCGAAGGGAAAACATCGACGTTGATGTACATCGATGTCTCTTTATAAAAAATCGATACATGGTCGATGCATCGCAAAAAAAGATCAAATACTTAACAATCTAAAATTTATACTATAAAATGCACATTTTAACGAAAATATCAAATAATTTATAATAACAAGTAAAAAAGCTAAGGTCGGGTGTCCCGACTTTGAAATACTCTGTACATATGTTTACAATATTTATAGAAAATGAAAAAAATTAGAAAAATTAAAACAAAAAATTTTGATCGATTTTACCTTTATCGGTATTCGAACTCACGTAAAGGGTATATAATTACACATTTACATAGCAATTGCGTCTGTGTGAGTATATGTATGCCTATGCGCATCTATTCGTGTCTGTGTTAACATGTTAGCAGTCAACTAAACAGCAACATCAACAACAGCTGCGGGCAGCGCTGCAGCAGCAAATATATTTATGGCTATAACATCTTGTTAAATCGGTCTATTATAGTTAAACTTGGCATACGGACACATAATAACTAATAGGGAGTATTTGGTATTTTAGTTCGAAATTCCAAGAATTACGGGAGTTAGAGAAAATTTGCGGAGAGAGGGAGGAAGGAGGGAAATTCCAAAATACATTTTCTGCGTATTCACACAAGGCATCTTGGACTAAAATTTGGTGTTCTTAGGTCTTAAAGTCTCCGAGATATAGGCGATTATACGAATGGAAAATCGGGAAAACCCCCATAGGGGGGAAAAGGGGGGAAATAAAAAAAAAACAAACTCGTATAAAATACACACATAAGGCATCTTTGTGCAAAATTTGGGTGTCTCTATCTCTTATAGTCTCTGAGATCCAGGTGTTCATACGGACGGACAGACGGACAGACAGACAGACAGGCTAGATCGACTCGTCTCGTCATGCTGATCAAGAATATATATTCTTTGTGGGGTCTGCCACGCCTCCTTCTGCCTGTTACATTTTTCAGCTCCCGCAATCCTAATATACTTCTGTACATTTCATGTACAGAGTATAAAAATAGAAGTTCAATGCGCCGCAGGCAATCAGATTGTACGGCTTAAGCCGGAAACTTGCCGGTATGGCAAAGGCGAAGGTCCAAGGTATCTTAATTCGCTTCCAAATGAAGCGATGTTATTGAATGTCAAAATGGCAGACTGTTTTCGGCTCGCACTGAATTTACGTTGCAGAAGTTACAAAAGCGAACTGCACCGTCTGATCTGAGTTTTCTAAGTGACTTTATTGTCGAGTAATGCAATGCTTATGCTTTCTCTCATGCGCAAGTGGATCGCATTCAAGAGCGCGAGAGAGCAACATAAAACAAAAAACTTACAGCTGTAAACACCGCCTAACAATAACATATGTGCAAACAATTCATTTTTTACTTAAATCTAAACTTCAAAACATTCTTAATATCTAATTGAATTTAATTCTCTTAAACTACGAAGTGACCAAACAAAGGGTTACATAGGTATTTATGTAAGGCATATGCGTTTTCATTTATTCGCGCAGGTATGTATGTATGCCAGCAGTTAGATATATGTATATTGTTAAAATTATAATGGGTTTACTTACAGTCTTTTGTCCAACGTAGAAAGATCTTTCGGTTGCGACGACTTCTCTGCTGCTACATGCATAATTTTTAAAAGATTTTTTTTTTTGATAATGCGGAATTTATATGAAATCAATGCCTTGCACACATTGAATATAATTTTGGCATGAATTACTTCTTGCGTTGTTTACTCAGTTTTTGTTGCTTTCGTGACTGTTAAGAAATTGTTCGTTTACTTCTTTGAAATAACTTTTTCTCTTTCGCACTTACACCAGGCCTTGTTGCTTTGCTCACTTAATAAAAAAAAGATAACCAAAAAAAAATAGAACGCAGAAAAACATTATACAAGGTGCGTTCCAAAGTAAACGAGACTTTTTGAATGTAGCGCCCCCTGGTGGCGCTATCTACAGGTGCGTTAGAATCTGCTATCTTTATCGATTGTCCAGTGAGATTTTCATGACATTTCATCGATTGGAAGTGAAGTTATTGCGTTTTAAGTGTCAGTATGTTTGTGTTATCGGTGCGAAAATGAGCTAGAGCCAACAATAAATTTTGTTTTAAAATTGGTAAAACTTTTACCGAAACGTTTCAATTGATGGAACAAGTTAATGGCGATGATTGCCTATCCCGTAGCAGAGTGCACGAGTGGTTTCAACGTTTTTAAAGTGGTGGTGAGGACATAAATGACGATCAGCATGTGGGCCAATCAAAATTCGTGATCACCGAAAATTCCATCGAAACTGTGCGTGAATTCATAAAAAATCAGCCGAAATCATCATTGAAATTGATGGAAATGGAATTGAACATCTCCAAAACATCGATTTATCGCATTTTGGGCTTACGAAAGGTGGGTGCACGGTTTGTTCCGCACAAATTGACTGCCGACCAAAAATTGTTCAGAATCCAACCGATTGTGACCGATTATTTGACATTTTAACCATTAACCACTCTCCGTATTCACCTGATATGGCACCGTGCGACTTCTAACCTTTTCGGAAAAATGCATTTGTTCATGAAAGGAAAGCGTTATGCAGACGTAGAGGCCATTCAAAAGGCTTGCATCGGCATACTGGCGGCCATACCGGCCAACGAGCTAAAACACTAATTCGACATGCTTTTGGATCGTGCAAAAAGCTGTATTGAAGCAGAAGGAGACTACTTTGCATTAAGTAAATTGATTTTGCCGATAAAACCATTTGTTCTGTTTTTTTTTTTTAAAAAGTCCTATTTACTTCGGAACACACCTTGTATGAACTCTTATACGCTTCCTCTGCGGCGCCCTTCGTTCAGCATGAGCTTCAAAGTGATAAGCGCAGTTTTATGCGCTAATTGCTCATTTATTTATTTGGTGCCATTTCTGCACGAAAAGAGCGAAGACAAATCGAAATGACGATATAAAAGCTTGCACTTTAAATGCGAAAATAAAAGATACATATGCTTTTTACCCGTTGGTCAGAAGTGGCACCTTGCCGAAAATCCGTTGGTATGCCGAACAAGTTAAGTTCAGCCGAAAGTAAGCGCCGAAATAATAAAATGCTCAAGCCGAATTAGAAAGGCTTATAGGTTATAGGTAACCACAATTTTAATCGTTCAGCTAGAGTAGATTGAGTACGTCTTGCTTCCATGCGATCTCGAGGTGAAAGGAAAGCATCCGGATGACGAGGCGGCGCAAGATAACTTTTCTTTGCGGAAATTGCTTCACAACACTTCTGACATTTCCCCTCTGACAGGTCAGGGTTCAAGCAAGGGCCACTGACAATTAGCAAATATTGCCACTGCGAAATAAGAAAACAACCAGTAGGTGGCCAATAGCCGTGCGGAGCGATAAAAGCTTTCTTTTTTTCAAAAAAAAAACAACTATGGAAAATTTGTGGTTTTCATCATCTAAGGCAACAAAATTTGATAATAGGCAGTTGGCGCTAAAACCAATCACTAATTCAAATCATAGCTATACATAAGCCGCCAAAGCACTGCTTGACAAAGGTAATGCAATTAAAATTACGATATTCAGCCAGCGTCATTACATATGTACACTCTTGTACATTTCATGTATAGTACGAAATGGAATACAGAAAGTTGGACACTTAATTGCGTCATCGCGTTTTAACAAGTTGTAGAAACGAAAAAGCTCTAGCTCTATTGGGTAGTAGGAGACGTGCTTTCAGTATTCTAAAGCTTGTCGTCGCGAATAGGTCGATCGTATCGGAAGGAGCACTGAAAAGTGATAACAAAGAAAGACCCATTGCGATAAAGCCTTGTGTTTCTTTGAATTGCTTACATAAATACTATACAATATTAAAACATTTATTATATAGGTAGTAATTTCAATAAATAACGATTATTCCTTTGGAATTTTCAATAAATGTTATTCTTGATCGTCGTGAGTGTTATGATATGATAAATGTGAATTAAGGTTGGTCGCAGAAAAATAAAAATTAAACTACTATAAATGCACTTGAGTCAGAATGAATCAGAAAGTTATTTGATTTGTTGGCAAATATAGAGAACGGGAGTAACGATAAAATCGTTGGAAGAGCCAAACAGTATCTACATACAGTGGCTCACAGCTTATTCGACCCAGTCCATAGAAAAAATTTTAAATGAGTATAACTTTTAAACGGAAAGAGATATCAACCAAATCGTAGATTAATATTTAAACTAAAGCATAATGATTTCATGTATTATTTATATTAACCTATTTAATAATTAAAAAACAAAACAATTTCAACAATTCAATGTCACAGCTTATTCGACCCACCTTAAAAAATATTGACAAAAAGCAAAATAAGGAACAACTACAATATTTTAATATTTAGTATGACCCCCCTTTTGTTCAATGACCGCTTTAAGCCTCTTTGGCATCGATTCTACTAATTTTTTTGTTATTTCTGAAGAGATCTTTGCCCATTCCTCAGTAAGTGCAGTTTTCAAGTCGTTTTTGTTGGAAATATGTCTTTTCCGGATATTCGCGTCCAAAATCGCCCATAAATTTTCAATTACGTTAATGTCTGGTGACTGTGCCGGCGGTTTTATAACGTGCGGACAGTTCCAGATACACAAAGTTCGCACTATCCCGGACGTATGCTTTGGATCATTGTCTTGATAGAAACGAAAAGTGTCCTTTACGCCAAGATCCTCAGCACTTTGGAGCAAATTTTTTTTAAGTATATCTAGGTACATATTTTTGTCCATTGTACTTTCAATAAATTCCATTCTTCCGATCCCCGCTGCAGACATACAGGCCCAAACCATGACGCTGCCACCGCCATGTTTGACTGTAGCTTTTAAATGTTTTTCTTGCCCATCGGACGCATCAGCGAAAATAACGCTCTCCCAGAAGCTAGAGTCCTTGTTAATATGCTCCTTAGCGAATTTTAATCGGTGCTCACGATTTCTCTTGCTTATAAAAGGCTTCTTACGAGCAATTCTGCCGTGCAGATCATTGTTTCATAGCACTCGACGGATTGTTTCTGCAGAACATGACTTGTCTAGCCTGTCCCATATGTCACTGGCCACTTTTGGAGCAGAAATCTTTGGGTTTTGTTTAACAATCCGCACAATACTTCGCTCATCCGTTTCGTTGAATATTTTATTTGGCGCTATTCTTCCTTTGTTTTCCACTCTATTTTCAAAAGGAAACGATTTATGATTCCCTTTACTGTGGACTCTGGAATATTAACACATTGTGCTATTTTTCGGCGAGAATTGCCATTTTTGTGGTGGTTTAGTACCAATTCACGTTGCTCTACGGTTGTGCGTTTTCCCATTGTTATAACACGAGGTGCGCTGATCAAATCTGAGTAAAAGTGCACATTCTACTTGCAAATATAATGACCAAAGCATAGACAAAAAAGTACCGTTATCCTGCATGTCCAGCGATCGTAACTGTTCATTGAACATCGTGGGTCGAATAAGCTGTGACATTAAATTGTTGAAATTGTTTTGTTTTTTAAATATAAAATAGGTTAATATAAATAATAAATGAAATCATTATGCTTTAGTTTAAATATTAATCTACGATTCTGCGTTTAAATTTGGTTGATATCTCTTTCCGTTTAAAAGTTATACTCATTTAAAATTTTTTCTATGGACTGGGTCGAATAAGCTGTGAGCCACTGTATATAAAACAGTTTGTCCTGACTGACTGATTGGTGATCAACGCACAACCCAAACGGTAATTCTGGGACTTAATGTCTCCCAGAATTAAGCTTATTCCGTAAATGTATTCTTATGATTTACAAAGCAGAAACTCGCCTTTTACACTCACAACATTCATATTCAAAAAGCACATATGGATAAATAAATAAAGTGTTGAACTGAACAATTGAATGCATACACTATTATGTATATGTATGTACATGCACATGTATGTACATATGTATCCCCACATAGCGCATCAAAAAATAATATGTACATATATATTGGCGTTGCCGATTTTTAAGGGGATAAACGTTATATTGAACATCCGGACAATTGATTACAATACATGATATTTACATATATATTTATAGGTGCTAAACATTACGAAAA
This sequence comes from Scaptodrosophila lebanonensis, assembly GCF_003285725.1. NCBI lineage: Eukaryota > Metazoa > Arthropoda > Insecta > Diptera > Drosophilidae > Scaptodrosophila > Scaptodrosophila lebanonensis. The sequence goes on from NW_022060542.1 coordinate 13,916, forward strand.
GCCGCTCGATATAATGTTTCCCGCCACCTTAGAGATTACCGCCCAGCCCTCTCAGCGTCATCATTTTCGCTATTTAAGTGAAGGGTTTCGGGCTCCGCTACAAGCCTCGGAATTAAGATTAGAAACTACTGAGCCATTTCAGAGTCCAGTTCAGATTGTTTGCCAATTGGTTCAAGAGTATGAAGGTCACGATGGATACTTCGTATCGCCAAACACGCTGCAGTATATTGGCATTGCTCCCAATTCTGAAGTGGGCGGAAAAACAAGAAAGAGAAAGAAGCCAGACTTAAACTTCAATTTTGAGCCGGTTCGCAAGTGGATGACGACTATTGATAGCACAGGAATGAATTTCACATTTAAATTGGCCGATTATTGCATTGCTAAGACAAAGCATACGGACATCAAAGAAAATGTAGAGAAACTGAAGGAAAGTATAACTCCGGAATTGGTTCAGTTGCCACCGGATGATGTGATTACACAGAAATTTGGTAAGGATGTGACGGTGAGTTTGTGTTTCTTTTTACGAATATATACCTTAGTGAGATCTGCTGAGATCTGAATTTGTAATTTCTATAGGTTTATTTAGCATTCACTGCTTTTACTGTCAAGGACGGGAATCGGTGGAAAATCTGTGAAACAGTTTTCTCAAATGGAATACTCAATGCGAGCGAATCAGTAAGCATTATACGGTGCTTCAACGAGAAATTATCATTTGAAGGTGAAGATGTGTCTCTCTTGCTTTCTGATGTTAAAAGAGATTATCAGATTAAATTGTGTAATGAGGAAGGAAATTGGGAGTCAGCGATTATCAAACCTAACACAACTTTTAAGAAACTAAAGACGAATAGCATTCTGGCCTACAAAGTTCCAAAATATGATGGTCCCAACTCATCAATCGAAACTGCGGTCCCATGTAAGCTAATGCTTTACGATGGCGATGAAATATTGGATGAAACGAAAGTAAGTTTTGTCCGGTATGCTACAACAGTAAGTGATGGCAAATGCAGTGGGAATGCACCAATTCAAGTTGATTCTGAGATTGAGCCTTCAACGAAGGTAGAGGTGACAAGTATAGAAATATTGCCACCATTGTTCAGTCATGATTCAAACAACAATCCGAGTATTGGGGATCAACCAATATAGATCGAAGAGAGTGTGTTTAACGGTTTTTCTCAGCTATCTATACAAACAAGATCTAAAGGTCCAATGCCATGCCAAGAAAATACTTTGATTAGTTCAAATCAAAGCGACGAACAGTATTCGAATTGGCTAAGTGAAGTTGACCTTTTATTGGAAAATATAAATGTTGATGAAAACTTTGAAGGAACTGAAGTTACCAAACCGCTTGAGAAATATATAACATATGCAAACAGCGTGGAATGTGAAACTTATTTGGACTCCATGATCTGCGATCTGATAAATCGGAACAAAGACGACAACCACAAACTTAACCAACTCATCAAGTTCATCTATTTCTTGTTACATAGCAATTATGATAGGGGATCCATTATAAGTAAAAAGCCAATCCTTATGATGATAAGACTGCTCGACCCAACGCGAAGCGACCTAAGGAAAGGTATCTGTCACTTGGTGCAATCGTTTATTCAGAGGAATGAAGTGGACTGCAAGTATCTTCTGAATGAGCTTTCGTTGCATTGCAAAATTTGGGAAATACCAGTACCAGAATTACCAATTGCTTTTAAATTGGAAAACATCCCTACTGCTGCCCCTCTGCCATCAATGATTCGCGATTTTTTGAGTTCAGATAATCCCGAAGAGCGAAAAGCAGCTTCTGCCGTAATGCACAATTTTTATGCGTTCAAAAACACAACTGCTGTCGATTTTTGTATGGGATCGAATGATTGTCAGCCCATCCAAGGGCTGGCCTTTTTCAAAACGGTGGATTACCTCGAGCAAGGGAAAATAGACCAGGCGCTGAGCGCTCTAAAGCAATTCCTGCCGTCCATTGTTGAATTGAGTGCGATCAAGGATTGGCATCTGTGGCTGCGCAAATTGCTGATAAACCTTTAAGCGATAATACAAATATAATGCTGCGGTTCACGGCGTTGGAATACATTTTGAAAAATATTTCAATTGATGTGACCATGCGCCTTAATGTTCTGAAAGAGTTTCTGGTGGCCACGAATAATGTGGAGCTTCACAATCCCAATGGGTTCTTATTGCCAATAAACCGTGCTGTCGAGGGAGCGAATACGAAAGAAATATCAATCTTCGTAGAGGCATTTTGCTCGGTTAAGTGGCATCCAGTGGCCTTTTTTTACTGGCTGGACATCTTGGTAGAAATACGTGAAAAATTACCAATTCTTCGGTTCGAGACCCTTTGCTTGCTAACTGAGAGCGTTCAAAGAGCTTGGAATTTCAGGGAAAAGTTAGGGGACCAAATGTTTGATTTGTTTGAGGTAAGTGACTTTTCTAGTAATATAGTTAAAACAATTTGTGTATTATATTCTTGCAACCACTTTATTTCAGAAAACCATAGACCATATATCACTTACGGAATTTGCTGAGTTCTGCCAAAATATAAATTTATCAATGTTTAATTGTCGGGTGACCCCTCGAATAGTGTCTAAAATAACCAAAATGCTTGTCCACTCACTTCCTAATCGGTCGTGCGGCTGGCTTCCAGAGGAAAGAAGATGCGGATTTCCGATGAGTTGGGAAAAAATACGTAATATACATAATTATATGGGTTGCAAATGCAAGGACATATTTCAACCAGAAATTGAGAAAAATCAAGCCGAATTATTAGAGAGTGTGAAGAAGGATTCAAAACAGGCTTGGTTAAGTTTCGTAATTTCTCTTATCACACGCGATTCAGAGACATATGTACACCTACCCACTTATGGGTACTGTGTTAAAGAATTCGTTAACTATTGGCTCAGAATATACAGGTCGTTTATAGACATTCTGGAAAAACGCGACAATTTGAAGGATGTGCAACAATACTTTCTAAAAGAGCTGAATTGTGATACTCAGGAAGAGAAAAACTTTGTGAAGACCAAAATTGTTGAAGTTTTTGTCAGAGAAAAAATAAAGGAATGGGATGATATAAAAAAGAAAAATATAAGTCTCGAAGAACTTCTACGAAGTCCGTCCAAAGTCGCCATTCGCGAATTAATTGATTTAAAAATTACGAAAATTAAAACAATAATGCCTGGGATTTATTATGACTATTTTATGGCTTTGAGTTTATCCTTAGAACAAACTGATGTGGAAATATTTGGAAAAGAAGAGGTGTAAGTTATTAAATTTGATACACATACATATATATTAATGGCAAATGCATTTTTTTTTTTTTGTAAAACAGTTCGACAAGTATTTTGAAATTCTTAGGAAAAGAAGAAAAAGACATTGTTACTAAGGATTTATTAAAAATCGTACAGAAATTTGCTCTATTTATGCCACTCAACAGTTTGTGGAGATGGGTAAGATGGACTACACATAAATTTGAATTTGAATTTGAATCAATGGCGTTATTGCGCGAAATAATACTTCCATACAAGGTTTCTGAAAAGGACTTGTGGTAAGTACGAAGTCGATTAGTTTCGAGACTCTTTTTTTTGTCCCAACTAATATAGGAACTGATCGTTTCAACTTTTCTCATGGACAGACAGTAATGTATGTAATACATAAAAGTAGATTTTTAAATAAATAAGCCACTTAAAATCCTTTTGAGTAAAATGCACATGTATGTTTATGATATAGGGTTTTCCATATTCAAGTGCAGCATTTAAAAGACAACAAGAGAAACGCTATAGTCGAGCAAGCCCGACAGTAAAATACCCTCTACTCTCCACAAAAACAGAAAATACAAAAAACATTTATTTAAAAAAAATTAAAAAAAGGAATTAAATAAAATAAAAACAAGTAGAAAAGATAAAGTCGGATGTCCTGACATTGAAATACTCTGTACATATGCTTAGAATAATAATAGTATTAAAAAAAAAAAAAAAAATTTTTTTGATCGCATCAGATAAAACACACACACATCTGTCCTTTCTCGGACTTAGGGGAATCTGGATACCAAGTTTGGTTATTCAAGCTCTTATACTTTCTGAGATCCTTTCGTTCATACAGACGGACAGACAGACAGACGAACATGGCTATATCGACTCGGCTGGTCACCCTGATCAAGAATATATATTTATACTTTGTGGGTCTGCCCCGCCTCCTTCTGTGTGCTACATACATTCGCACAAAACTAGAATACGATAAAGTCTAGTCTGCCTTGAGGTGACTGCTCAAGTGATACTACACACATCTATCTTGACAAAACTCCAGGAAGAGTCCCAAATATTTACATTCTACTCGTTTTAAGACCTGATAATTCCTATGACAAATCCTATGTAAGTGGCTGTTTTTTAATGTATTTTAGTAGTAGTAACAATACTACCATGTCTCAGAAGCTGAACATTATACCGTAATAAAGTTACTAACTTGTTTTTCTTTATGCATTTTACAGGGACAACACCGGTCTAGAACACCTGTCTATCCATCCTAAGAATCATACGAAGTATATATCCGAATTAGTCCGTCTACACGTGGAATACACAAAGAAAGCTCCGATATATTGTCGCAATTCAATGGATCATAGAATTAAATTACGCATTGGCCTGTTTTTGTTACGCATTGGAGTGATCCGTGATAAACGTTCGTTATGGGAAGAAAACTGGTGGGATTTGGTATTAGCCCAGTTTGACGAACTAAATGTTAAGATGATTTATGAGACTTTTGTAGCAAAATGGGTATCCTTTAAATCCCTAACGGATCGTTTGAGCAAACTCCAGGAAGAGCCTCCGAACTTCCAGCTATCAATAATATCTGTCGCGCACTATTTTTGTAGATTGTATGACGATATGACAGATATTTTGCCGATATTCAATTTACTTTGGGATCAGACAAAGGACACTATTGCTGACATTCGTCGCTTTGCTTTGTTGGGCATATATACCTGGATAGAGGAGTATGAGAGAAGTGAAGAGGAGAGAGGAAGGTAACATTGACACGATTTTAGTTTGCAATAAAAAACACTCTTTAGTTGTAGGAGCATAGAAAAGCTTGTGAAAGAATATGAGAAACTTGGAAAATGGACACAACCAATAATACAACAACTGAAAGAAGAAGATGAGAAACTTGGAAAATGGAGACAACAAATAATACAAGAACTGGGAGAAGAGTGGGAAGATCATCGAGCTAAAGAAATAAGACTTTGTCTAAACCCGATCAGCAAAAATGTGATTGAAGATATATTTTATATGACATTTGGTCCATTCGAGGAATGCAAGATTTCTGACGATTCAAAATTTTCAAACAACATTAAGAAGTGGCATGAATTCTATAAAGAGGAAGCGCGAAGAATGATAGCTTTTCCAAATGCTGAAGAAGATTTATCAGCCATTAGCAGTGAATAAGCTTTGAAAATGAACACACATGCACACGTATGTGTTTCTTGTATTGATGTCATTTTTAATACCCTGTACCCCATGCCACCGTACTCCATGATCTGAAGATTGATTAAATTCGGCACACTATTGGCATAGGAATGAATTTTCCACCAATGCTGATTTAAATTAAAAGAATGGAGAACGGGAAAAATGGTGGGTAGAGGGTATTAAAGAGTCGAGCTGCCACAAATTTAAATAAAATGTATAAAATGTGTATAAATAAAGGTATACTAAAAATAAACCCGACATAGTTTGAATTGTATTGTTTGTAAATCGTAAAAGCAAGGCTGGTAGACACTAGAAAGGTTAACAATATGAGTTATTTATTTACTTCTGGCTTGGATTTTCTGATGCAAAAGCATCTCATTAGAAAATATCTAAAGAAATAAATTGGCTTCCAGTCAATGTATTATTTCTAGATTATCTCTTAATTCAGGTTCATTTAACGTTCGAACCCTTTCCATAATGGATTTTCAATCGTTTTTAAGCACAGCTCATCTGTCTGTATTTACTTTTGTTATTCTAGCATAAGATTGAGGTTTTCAAAACCTTCTAAATTAGTGAAGTATTGACTCATTTTCTTCATTTTTATTCACATTTATTGTCATTACAGAAGTTGCATAAGTTGCCAAAAGAGATAATTAATATAAATCAATTATTTCGTACTGTTTTAAGTTGCATTTAATAATCTAATGCAAAAATACTGCCAATAAAGCCAATATATATACATATAATATTTGCAACTCTTGGCAACATTAACCTAAAAAATAATGAAGATACTACTTAGGTGCAGAAACTAAATTGTACATAAATGAAAATTACAGCACAGTTTAAAAATATTCGTTTTACATGAAAGTTTGATTCCACGAAATGAATTGTAAATTTCCATGACATATTAACAATTGCATTTTTAACATACAATACAAATTGAGGTAAAGAGTATTACTTCACAATATTTAGAAGCTAGAGAAGGCAGAATTTCGAAAATTGGACAGAAAACTGTAAGCAATTACCAAACAATGGTACATTTTGTGGCGATCTCTGCGCCACCTAGCGCCCGTTCGAGATATTCGTTGCCATTTGAAACTGATCCCATACTTGTCTATTGTGAATGCAGTTTTGGCGGGTGCTAGAGTTGGCAGCCCTTTCCTTTTACGCTTCTGTTTGGGGGACAGAAAAGACTTTTAGTTTTTATTATTAAACAAAAATTCTGATTACAATTGCGTACCATGGATCTCAACGATGCCGTGCTCACGTGCGCGGTGAATATTCAATGGACAAATGCAGTGGGCGTGACGGGGCGTAAATTACAGTACAAGACAGCGACGCTACGCTTAGTCCGCAATGATCTGCGCGAATTATTTGTCGAAGTGACGCCGGAAAAGCTAAAGCCTCTTAAATTCAAACTGAAGGACATAATGATACACAAAAAGTTCATGAATGAAGGCAAGGCAACATTCAATTTTAAGGCAGAGCACTGCGCGCTCTATCTATCAAATGCCCCGCCGGGCCCATTAATGTTCTTCCTACGCACAATTTTCATTAAACTGAATGGCACGGGTGAGGGGCAGGGACAGCCCGACGAGGCGAGCCTGCAGAAGAAGTTACGCGAACACATGTTGTCGGGCAAGCCGAGCTCCTTCGAAGAAGTCTCGCCCGTAACGACGGCCGAGATGGTTTTGGCGCGTAAAAAGGCCGGTTTGGCGGCATCGCGTGCCACATTGACGACCCCATCGCCACACGCGGCCAAGAAGCGGCGCTTTGAGGAGCTTAAGACGGGCGATGAACGTAATGGTAGTGGAGGCGCTGTGCCTGCGGCCAAGAAACTATACCAGCAAACATCAACTGAGGACTCGTTGCGTCTAAGTGAGGAGCAGATGGAAGTTCTGCGCGCCTGCACCGCCGGCAAGAATGTCTTCTTTACGGGCTCTGCAGGTACGGGCAAGAGCTTTCTGTTGCGCAAAATAATTTCTGCTTTGCCACCGGACGGCACAGTGGCGACGGCGTCGACTGGCGTGGCTGCCTGCCTCATCGGCGGCACCACGCTTCACGCTTTTGCTGGCATTGGAGGCGGCGATGCGACTATGCAGCGTTGCCTGGAATTGGCGTCGCGTCCGGTTTCGGCACAGACTTGGCGCAAATGCAAAAGACTGATCATTGATGAGATCTCTATGGTGGATGGACAGTATTTTGAGGTAAGTTCTTAAGTATGGACCATAAATTAGGATATCCAATCGCTAAATTTGATTCTGTTGTAGAAAATTGAAGCTGTGGCACGGCACATAAGGCGCAATGACCGTCCCTTCGGTGGCATACAACTGATCCTATGTGGCGACTTTCTGCAGCTGCCGCCGGTGGTTAAGGCCGACTTTGCTGCCCAAAATAGCGCAGCTCAGCAACGCTTTTGCTTTCAATCCAGTGCCTGGGAGACTTGCATACAGTGTATTTTTGAGCTGAAGCAGGTTCATCGTCAATCAGATCCAGAATTTGTTCGCATCCTCAATCATTTGCGTATTGGGCATGTAAATGAGACGATAACTGCACGATTAGTGTCCACCTCGAAGCAAAAGATCGAGGGTAATGGCATACTGGCAACACAATTGTGCTCCCACACGAATGATGCTAATTCCATAAATGAATCCAAGCTGGACAATCTAACGGGCGAGAAAGTGCTCTTTCGTGCTGAGGATTCGGACGCCACGCTGACCAAGCAGTTGGATCAGCAAGTCCAAGCTCCGGCACAGCTCTATTTAAAAGTGAATGCGCAGGTGATGCTGCTCAAGAATATCAACATTGCATCGGGTCTAGTGAATGGCGCTCGTGGGGTGGTGGTGCGCATTGAGAAGGGTCTGCCAGTGGTGCGCTTCAAGAACAATCACGAGTATGCGTGCAAGCACGAGAAGTGGATAATCAAGACGGCCACCGGTGGCGTCCTCACACGTCGCCAAGTGCCACTAAAGCTTGCCTGGGCCTTTTCTATACACAAAAGTCAAGGACTTACGCTTGATTGCGTAGAGATGTCACTCTCTAAAGTGTTTGAGGCTGGCCAGGCTTATGTGGCTCTGTCACGTGCCAAATCACTAGACTCGGTGCGCATATTGGACTTCGATTCCAAGCAGGTGTGGGCCAATCCGCAAGTGCTGCAATTTTATAAGAATTTCCGACGCCGTCTTGTCGACACCACCATGATACCATTGGGACCGAATAATAAGGAAAAGAAGCCAACCGATAGCAAGCTCAGTGCATTGGCCAAGCTTAAGAAAAGCCTCATGAATAAACCACTTGTCTCCATCAGCTAATGCAAAAATATTTTAACATTAAGTACGCAATTTAAGTTATCACATCTAGCTCAAATTTAAGCACTGACGGAAGGCTCTTCGACTCATAGCTCGCGCAAATCGCTGCAGCGTTTTGAGAATGTCTTTCAATACGAAACCGGACGAAAGACCTTGACAAAATGCACTTCTATAAGCACAAGATCGAGCTTGGAATTTGAAGATCCTTTAAGGAACAAGTTTGTAAACCGTCTTATACATTTAGATTTAAAATACAATATATGAACTGACATTATCGCAGCATTAAATGTAACAAGACAAACAAAAAAAAATGTAATATTGTTACTAATATGCTCGGATTGTGTCTATGAATTGGTGACATGCTATTTAGCTGGTATTCTTCGATTGGATCATGTATATTTGTTTTGTTTTGCTGAAGCACGTTCAAGAAACAAGTTTTGCGGAAATTTAACTCAGCCGGGAACAATACGATGCTTTAGTGATTGCTGCCAACAGTATCCTCACTCTTCATGCCGCTGCCGACTGGGCCATGGCGACGTTCCCAAATCAAACGATGCTTTTGCTTCATATAGCACGTTTTGGCATTGGCATAGCCGCCCAAATCACCATCTGCAAGGCGAGTGGGAAAGCTTAGCGAAATACATTTTTTGCATTTTGGAGCTCCACTTACACTTAACGAACCAGTTCTCTGAGGCCTTCTCGTATGTCTCCAGTAGCGGCGTGCACTTGGCAATGTGATCGGGTGCCTCGTAGAGCATGCAATCCTCGAAACGTTGACGCAAGATGTTCACAATCTCGTTGTCCACCATACGATCGCGTCTGAATTGCTGATCGGCCTCGAAGCGGCAAACGGCATCGTCTGTGTAACATTGATCGATGGTTGGCACGCGACGATAGCGCTGATGATACCAATTGTATTTCTGTTGATTTGGCTCGACAATCGTCTCTGCAATGCAAACAATATAACTTGTCTATAAACTGCGTGCGGGTGTAAACAAAAACAGAAGCAGCCGCCTCGGTTGAGGTTATGTCATTATGTAATGTAAGAAGCATTTCCAAGTTTTTGCTTTGCCAGGAGCATAACTTTTAATTAGCACTTGACACTCATCGCATTCGTGCAGCGCGGACTTATCCACTGGTGGCAAATCTTACCTCGGAACCACGTAATGGGGCCATCAATGGTATTCTGCACTGACTGTGCGAAGCTCTGCATAGGGCTGCGCGGCTCCGGCATTTTCAAACGCTTTCACGAACTGTAATTGTACAAAGTAAAGAACAACCTTAACTACGTTAAGAACCCTATAGTTTGAGTTTAATTTGGCTAAGTAATGTAGTTTTCCTTTAGTTTCGTACCTAGTTTGGAAACCAATCCTATCGAAGAAATAGAAACAACAAAACAGCTGTACTAGCGATGACACCAATTTGTATATCGCACTGTCGATAGCAGCACCAAACTGATTATCGAGTACTCAATACATACTTTCTTTGGCGTCGTTGTCTTTTTACAGATTACCAAATAGCCCTTGTTTATTAGATAATTGTGATATTTTAAGTAAGACAAAAATATTACTTATTTGCATTTCGCCATCAGCAATTCAAATGAATCGGCAGTTTGCCGCCAAGATGCTGTACTCTTCTTACCCACAGCAGATATGTTTTTTGCAACATTAAATACCCCACACCAGCTGGTTGAACTCACCACTCAGAAGAAGCGCGCAATTGTTTGTCCTTGTCCCGCAAATGCAAAAGCTTATGCTGTAATGTTTGCAACAACAAGTTGTATTGCCAACACAATCGAACACGTTGTATTGTTCCAACGCGGGAGCCGGAACATGTTCGATGTGTACGGCCCCCTTGCCATTTCAATTTCCAATCTGCTGTTGTCAGTCCGCGGTTGAACCTCCTGTGAGAACGTAAAGCTGTTACGCGTCGGCATCGCCAATTTTCACACAATAAGTAGGGAAGCACCTAAAAGAAATAATATAAAAAATGCTCGCAGTGCCGCGTGTGTCAGTGTGTGTGTGGTTAAGCAAAGAGCTATAATTTAAATAAATATTTAATAACGACAAAGCAATCGTTAAGAATGCAAAAATATTTGCAAGCATTTTTAGAAGTTTATAAATAGTGCACAAAAACAACAACAACAAGAAAACATCAGCAATAACGACAACAACACACTAACAAGCGGCGGCAAATCGGCAGCCGCTGTCGCAGTCGCAGCCTCAGTCTCAGTAGCGGAGCAGCAGCAAAGCGTCGGCAATCCAATAAGAATTGTCTGGCAGCGTTTACGTTTTTACTGTTGACGCCGTCTCTCTGTCTGCGTGCGTGTGCGTTTGAGTTTGTGTGCGAGTGTGTGTGTGTGTCTGTGTGTACGTCTGGCTGGCTGGTCGTCGTCTACCGGCCTTCGTTTCGTCCCTCCGTGCGCGCTTCTTCACTCTTCGGCAGCCAGTGTGTGCGTATGTGTGTGTTCGCGTTTGTGTATTTTTGCAGCGCATAGATAAAAGTTAAGCGCATACGAAATTCAAATTAAGAAATTGTATTGCGTGAATAATATAAGTGAAGTAAATAAGTGGAAAATTAATTTATGGCACAAATTAAATTGCAAATTTAAAGTAACTGGACAGAAATCTTTAAAAAATATTGTCAGTCCTGCGATTGCGTTGCAGTCGACAGCGGCAGAGAAAAACACGCGCCACAAAAGCTCTCACGCTCTCAGCGGCGTCGGCAGAGGCAGCGGCAGAAGTAGAAGCAGCAGCAGCGACGGTTGCGGCGTCAAAATGCCGTCGGCAAGGCGCAACCGAAATAAAAATGAAGAATGAATTATGCGTTTTTTGTACAAAGTGCCAAATTGTTAACAAAAATACATACAAATAAATACCCAAATAATAATTAGGGAGCAAAAATGTTGTGCTGCTCTCGTGAATTTCTGTCGTCGTGGGCGCTGCCGTGATTTATAAGAAATATAAAAATAGAAAACAGCACTACAATTGCAACACCAACGATAATAGCACATAACATTGTTATACAAATAATAATAATTATAATAATAATAAGCTTGCCCAGCAACAACAAAAAGTACGTGCCCGCGTCCTTGCGCGTGTAAAATGACCGAATACGTGACGCCCACTATAACGAGCGTGCTGAAGAAGTACCAGAACAGTGCCCCAAAAAGTCTGCAGGGTCCAGGACATACGCTGGCCGTGGCAGCGGCAGCGGCGGCAGCAGCAGCAGCTTCGGGCGTGAATTGTCCATTGGATGCCACCATTGCTGGCAATGGCATTAGTGATTTAGTCGCGGTCGCCCAAACTTCGCTAACCAATGGCAAGATTCAAGGGCAGGGGCAGGGACAGGGTCAGGTGGTGCCACCGGCTGTGGCGCTAATCAAAAAGGAGATCTTAAGCTCACCCGAACCGCATGATATGCTAGATACACAGAATGCTGCAGTGCAGCAGTCCAATCCATCAGTTGTGGTTGCCACAGGGGTTGGTTCAAGTGCCGCACCAGGTGTGGCACCGCCGCCAGCACCACCACCACAAATTTATCCGCCCCCACCGCCGGAATTGTCACAGCCCATACTCTCAGTGGCCGATTCCGGTTCTGGGGAGCTCTACGAGACGCGTCTGGAGGGCAAAACCATTGGCTGCTTCTCGCTGGGTGGCGAGATGCGTCTGTGTCTGCCACAATTCCTCAACAATGTGCTCAACGATTTCTCATTGGAGCAAATCAATCGGATCTTTGATGAGTTGGGCATCTACTGCTCCCAATGTACGCCCGATCAGCTGGTGGAGTTCAAGGCCGCCAAAATACTGCCCTCGGATGTGAAGGCGAGTGGTCTGATTACACGCACCGATGCGGAGCGCTTGTGTGCAGCACTGCTGCATCGTTCAGATCGGAATAGCTATATACCCGTCGAGAATTTGGCAAAGGGCGCCCTCTCCTTCCACGTCTACCACAAATGCTTTGGAAAATGTGAGGGTATCTGCACTCCGGATATGTATTCGTATCAGAAGCCGACGTGCATCAAGTGCCTCGAGTGTGACGGTTGGTTCTCGCCCCAGAAGTTCGTGGGGCATGTGCATCGCAAGTTCGAGAATCGCACCTGCCATTGGGGCTTTGATTCCCGCAATTGGCACGACTATCTCCATGTGGCGCTCGATGTCGAGAATCGGGAGAAATATCAACGCATATTGGATCAGCTCAAGGAGGTCGAATTAAAGGAGACGCACAAGGCGCAACTGGATCAAAAGAAGCGAAAGGTATGTAGTGGATCAATTATTAATCAAAACTCCAATATTTGGAGAATTCCTGTACGTTAGAAGAAGAGAGTTAACAATAAGTTTAAAATTTCAATTTCGCAAATAAACGTAAAAATTCTTGATTCCAACTTGTTGACATTTCCTTATTTTTTTAAGAGTTTTTAAAAGATATCACATTACATATTCCTTCCATGTTTAAAATTGCAATTCAAACTGAAAAATTCATAATTGTCAAAAATTCCACAGATGGAGACGTCCTTACACTTATTCAGTTTCTAATTAAATGAAATTGAATTAAATTAAATGGTATCCAGATATAAGTCATACTACAGTGCAGAGTCAAACTGAACATTATTCTGAAATTTGAAAAATTTATAATATTTCATTACTTTTAAGCTTGGGAATTTGGGATCTCATTATACCCTGTATCCGAATAAAAGGGTACCTGATCATATGGTGATTGGTTCCTTATATCTAGAGAAATATATATGAAATTTTTAATTTTCAAACCGTGTTATAAAGACCGTGTAAAAACAGAAATAGGTGTATACCAGTTTAGTGTGAATGTCTGTAGCCCAGAAGGAGGCGAGAGATTTCCCTATAAGTATATATGTATATATATTATTGATAAGTTTGACAATAGCCATGTACAAGAGCTAGAACAACCTCTTTTTGTTATTTTCAAAAAAGGAAAAATAAGTATATTTCTACTACCTAAATTGTTGTTTAAAATTTGAAGCACTCCTTTTTGAAAGCTGTAATCGAACAACGTCAGTTCTAGAATAATTAAGTGCATACCAATGGTATGGAAGGAGCCTTTGTCGCCAATAAACTTCAATACCGTTGCCACATTTTGAAAGATTAGTGATAAAATGTTTTACGTGACCGAAACTGGCCGTGTAAACGAGACTTTAATTATGATGTGGTTGCGTGTATTTACGCCTCGCGACCTCTCACCGACAACCTGTAGTAGAAGCAGCAGCAGCAGCAGCTGCAGCAGCAGCAGTGGCGAAGCTGGCGCCGGCGGCTTTTTCACACCTTTGGGTACTGCAGTAGCCGCGCCGCAGCAGTGCGCCCACATATACGGCTGGGGTGGCTGGGGGCGGTGCCTTATTTGGCGCATCGCATTGACATTCTCTGCTTCAATTCTGTTTGCCGTTGAATATTTTTTATTTTATGACTTTTTGTCGCTCGGCGTGACTGCCGCACGTTAAAAACTAATAAAAAGTTATACAAAAAGGCAAGGCAGACAAATATAAATATAAATTTACTTAAGTTAGCGGCGACGCTGGCGTCGACGTTGGCGCTGTCAGTAGCCAAAGTAAAGCGCTCCCCGTTGTGCGCGTTTTGATTGCCGCAGTCAATCAGTCGTTGTCGTCGTCCAGAGCGCCGCCCCAATTGCCCCCAAAGTCGTAAAACGTGCGATGGCATCGTTGTCGCACAGCAACAGCAACAGCAACAGCAGCGGTGGACAGCGACAGCGACAGTGGCAGAGAGGCAAAGAGCGACGAAAATGGAAATATTATAATAATTGTTTTCTAAATTTAAATTCAAATGTAATTATGCGCATTGTTGTTGCATCCGATGATGATGGCGTCGTTTAAATTATTTGCATTGAAGCGCCGCTGAGTCGTCGTTGCTCGTATCTCAGCAGCTTCTTGAGTTCCCGCTCTCGCTGCTTTTCATTCTCTCTCACTTCTTCTTCGCGTCGATCACTGTCGGTTAATTTTTTGCGTTCACTGTTAAAAGCGCTGCAGTTGCACTGTGAAGGGCCACAAAAAAAAAGGTGGGGAAAAAACTATTGCAAAAAACATTGTTTTTTGTTTGCTGCAGCGGCAGCTCATATTTATTTATATAAACTACTTAATTTGTGCTTAAACAGCGTTCGCTGGCTTAAAACAATAAATATTTTCCGTTTTGTTTGCTTAACAACTGCCCATTGCGTGCTGCGCCGGCAAAATGCAGCCAGCACGTCTGCTCTGGTCACAGCAGTGAAGCGTTTTTTGTTCGATTGGAATTTTAAAAACCAAGTTAATACGTACATATGTGGTTGGCACCACTGTGCAGTGTTTGTGAGTGTCTGTATTTCGGCCAAGACGACAACTTGTCTATTTGCTGCAGTCGCCGCCGATTCTGCCGCTGCTGTCATCGCAGTCCGCTTTGCTGCGTCGTGACGTCTTGGACAAACATTGTTGCTCTCTTTAAGTTTGTCACTCCTCGCTCAAAGATCTTAGCGAGGGTGCTTCATGAGTTTAGTAAGTTTTTAAAATAAAATATGAATTATGAATATGAATAAAATTGAATGCTAGAATCGTGCAGGCCCGTTTTGTTTAAAATCTAGTTGGTTAAAAGTTTCAAGTATAACATCACTAATAGCGATAGAAAGAGAAAAAA
The DNA here is from genome assembly GCF_003285725.1 of Scaptodrosophila lebanonensis. NCBI lineage: Eukaryota > Metazoa > Arthropoda > Insecta > Diptera > Drosophilidae > Scaptodrosophila > Scaptodrosophila lebanonensis. The sequence goes on from NW_022060542.1 coordinate 29,327, forward strand.
CACAAATTATGCCTTCCTGGTCGGTCTCTCAGTGACCCGAGTCTAGCGTAGAAGCGAGCTCATTTCGATATACATACATATGTACATATGTATGTATGTATGTATGTACATATATATAATACTTTGTGGAGCATGCCTTACCTCCTATTTTGTGTCCATACATTCGCACTAAAAAAGTAAATCCTTTTTCGTTTTTTTTTTTTAGCTATACCAAAAATTTTCATCATTTCGTTATCTGTTGTTTTTGATATCGCAGAATACAGTTACTACTGTAATTGGTGTGGAATTTGAAATTAGAGAGCGGCACTCTCTGATCTGCCCTCGTATCGGAAATATGTTTTCAACGCTTCTAAATTAGTTTTGGGTGTAATTGTTGTTGGTACTGTTGCTGTTGTTGTTGCTTTTGTTTGCCATTTGCTGTCCATTTTGGCAGCGCCTGCGGCGTCATTTTCGATTTTTTGCTATGAATTTCGCACCAAGCGCTCCTCAAAGTTATATGTATATTCAACAAATAATGATAATGAGCAGCGGCAACTGCGAGCAAGCTTTGGCGGCGACGTTGTCGTCGACGTCGAGTGAAGCAGCGGCAGAGCAAAAATAAATCGCAAACCGGTTTAAATGTGTGTTTGTTTGTATGTCCGTCTGTTTGTCTGTCGGTTTGTCCATTGTACTTTGGCCGTGGCTGCTGTTATTGTTACCTCTGCCGTTGCCTCTCGTTGGGCGCTCCCCTCTTCGGGCCATACCTTGTCTTGCTATGGGCGTCGCTGTCGGGGCCGCTCAGTTGCGTCGACGCGTCGCCGCGCAGTCGCAGGAGAGTGCACAAAACAAAGCCGCTTGCAGCGTTTGTTGCGCAAAAAAGAACATTTTATAAAATAATAATAACGAAAAGAAGCAGAACGGCAAAATCACACACACACACACACACACACACATACACACAGTTAAGCACATAAGCGGACACAGCATGCAAACAACAAACTTGCTTGAAAAATGCCAATGAACGGTGGTAGACGAGAGCACAGACGTTGACGATGCTGCCTTGCGTCAGCTGCGATGTCAGCTCAAAGAGACAAACATACACTCACACACACATACACAAACGGGAGCGACAAAGACACCCAAGTACGTTGAATTTTGTTGCAGCCTTTTATTTATTTATTTATTTATTTTGTTGTTGTTGGCTGCTGCTCTTCACAGTGCAAAGCAGTGCAATGCGATGTTGTTTTAAGCGCTTTTCTGCTGTTGTTGTTATTGTTGTTTCTGGGATTGCCAAAAATACCGCCCTTTGCACGACAGACTGCCAATCACTCATTCAATTTATTTTGAAGCTTTCGCCTTACATAACGAGCGAGATTTTTCTTAATTTGGAACTCATTAAGAACTTTGATTCGCAAAAAAATTAGTGTTTTTGGATTTTTACGAGTGTGGCAAATATTTCAACAGGTTTTTAAATGTCTGTCTCAGCATGGCTGCTGTTTTTGTTGGTTTTTGTATTTGTTTTTGTTTCTGGCTTATCAAAGTTAACGCAGTCGTAAAATTTGAAATTTTATGCTAATCTGTGGTTTTAAACTCTTTTGTGTGATCGTCGTGTTTTTCTGGTTATATTCAAATCAAGCAACAATATTGCTGATAACATCACCTATAGGTATAGGTATGTATATGTATACGTGTGCACATGTATTTGTTTGACCACGTTTTCGACACACATACATACATACATACAAACATACGTACGTATGTATGTACGTATGTATGTACGTATTTAACAATAACAATTATGAAAAATGTATTCTAATCAAATGGGAAGCAAGCAAAGAGCATTTTGTGGTGCTGATAAGCTTAAATAATCCAAGGCTAGGGCTGTTTTTTTTTATGAAGCTGTGGTATCACATTTGATTCAAATACTTACATACAGACATAAAATAGTACGTATTATAATAACAAGAATATTAATAATATGTATATTTTATGGTGAATTTTATTATTGATATAAATTGTATTTATTTTTGTAATTATTCATACATAAAAGCATATAATTATTATTCATTTTGAAGTGATTGTTTTAATACTAAATAGTTATACAATGTGATCAATATATTGGTATTCTTATTATTAAATAATAATCCTTTTTGTTAATATAAATTACATAATTTTTATTAGCTTAGCTAAATGGTTTTTGTTAAAAATGATTCCATACTATTTCAACTACAGCTGCGGTGAAAAAGCTTATTATTATATGAGAGAAGTGTAATATTTGTTAAGTATCTAACAATTCGAATACAAGTATTTTGTTGCATATCCTTTGAACCTAAGTTTCCCCAGGACACCTTAATTACAACGCCAAGCTCATTATTGTTGCAGGGCTTTTGAAGAAAAACATCTACAGGTCTAATGACTGAGAAGGCCACTAGATAAAAGCAAAAGATTTTTTCTTCAACAATTTGTGAGCCTTTTTGCTCCTATGTTTCGGGTCACAGAAACGGCATTACTTCTTCCATATAAGGCAGCATGTAGGAGACAATATTGGTCCATTTTTTGTTTCAATCAAACTATGCCAATAAAGTTACAAAAATGTGAGAGGAACACACCGTCCCATTTAATAGTGAACATTTTCTGTAAATTGTACATTCGGAACCTAACAAGCTCCGTTTAATTCCTATTAATTATTTATTCTTGATAATTATGTACTTTTAATGATTTTTTCTACTAATTATCGTTACTATAGGCATTATGCAACATAGTATAGCAATGCCTCATCATCAGCAATCATTTGCTTTTATATGCGATCTCTTGGATAGGCGCCTGATAAGCATTTGCCAGCAGGTGTCTCGTTCAACCCGACAATCTCAGCAAATCTTAGCAACAATCTCATTCAACTCTTGCCATCTAGTCATGCCTTCAGTCCAGTTTCAACTGCGTCGCAGCAACTACAAAAACAACATCAGGCGCTGGTCATGTGATGTCTTTGCTCAACTCTTCCACTTCTACACTCCTCCTACCTTCTGCCCATTTCTTCTACTCTTTTCTTGTCTATCGGCGCTGCATGCCGTGCGCTGTTTGTTTTTTTTTATGTTTTTATTAAATCTACAGGCAAGCACAAAAAATTATCTATTTCAGTTTTTAGACACACGCTGAGGTCTGTCTGAGGCGGTGAATGCAGTGTTTTTACAAATGGGTCACAAAATTATAGCACTCTACTGCGATGAAGTCGAGGTAGAATACCCCAAGTATTTTCTTGCAAAAACATTGTTTATTTTCTAGAGAAGAATATTAAAATCTTGTAGTTGCTTTTGTTTCTTTTCTAAAGTCTATAGATTTGGCGAACTACTATATTATGAAAAGAAAGCTCGATTGGAATTATATTCTTCTAGTATTTAATCGAATACCCATTCATTCCATCGATTAATTTTATTATATAACTCCGATAGACTTGTGCTGTAATAAATATTATTATGCTTTGAAAAATAAGACAATGGCTTAGATCCTTAGATCACAAGCCTGAAAGAACAGGACATCTGGGTCTGATTATACATTAGTTCTTGTTGTTGTTGCTGCCTTTCTCCCTTCTTCTTGAGGTGCGGCTCTTAGCTTGGACTAGTCGCATGTGTTGCTTGTTATTGTTGCTGTTGTTGTTTTTGTTCGAACAGGTGCACTGTCGCCTGACTGTCGGCCAAAGAACATCGTCTGTTGAGATTGTCGTCGTTGTCTATCGCGAGTCTTACATCTAAATAGGCTGTTTGATGATGTTGTTATTCTTTCTTTCTTTCTTTTTTTGTCGTCCTTCTCTTTATTCTTCTGCTGTGGCAGTTGCATCTGCAACATGGCCCGTTGGTGGGCCACTCCGCTCACTTCTCCCCGAGTATTTAGTATTTAAAATACTCAGTTACTTAAAAATAATTTTCATGTTTATTTTAATGAAAAAACAAAGCGTTTAAATGTTTGCTATATATATATATACATACAAGTATATGTATATAATTTTTTGCGCATCAAGTTAAAACCAGTAACCAATTGACTTGAGAAATTTATTCATTTACACTTAACACACAAATTAGTGAAAATATTTAAACAACCAAAACGTGTTCCGAAACATTTTGTCGAGGTGAAAATTATTATGTAAATGTTTTTGTAAATTCGCCGCAACCAACGACCTCGATTTGTTGTTGTTGCTTTTCTTCTTCTTCTTCTTCTTGTTGTTTTTGCTTTGTATGATAATAAAAATTCTAAATATTATTTATTAATATTGTATTCTTGTTATTGTCGCTGCTGTGTAATCAATTGTTTATTGTCAATGCTGATAATGAATGTGTGAAGTGCCAGCCGTGTATTACATGTGTACCGCAAATGAGGCAAAATGAGAGAGAGAGAGAGAGAGAGAGAGAGATAGGGAGCGCGTGTGTGTAGGAGAGTCAGAGACTTATCTTATCAGCAGGTGGCTCTCTTTCGTCGTCTATGTGTCGTCGGTTTATCTGCACCTTTTGGCCATATCTTTGGCCATAATTGCAATCAGAACTCGACAGCCCACACAGAGACGTGACAAAATTTGCCCGACGCGACTATTTCGATTAAAATGTTGCCAAGTGCTGTGGCACTTGTTGGATATTGTCACTAGTGATAGTATCTGGTATCAGACAGAATGCGTTTCAAAAGATTTCCAAATGCAAACTAAACAAGCCAATGGAAACATAACTGAGCGACTTGTGTTTACAAGCGATTTCCTAGTGTCGTTTCCCATGTTCTTGCTGGCCAACATTTCCGTCAGCGCCCAGTCAGGCTCAGTGCAGTCGAACCAAGCCAGCCGATCATTCAGTTCAGTCAGTTTGCCCCCAAACGGCTGCTGGACAATGGGCACTTAACGCAATTAATTAAAGTCTTTAAAATTGCGATATATTGCGAGGGATATATCCTCGCAAAGTTTCTTGAGAATTGTTGTTATATCCCTCGTTAAGTAAAGACGAAGGTTCCTCTTCAAGTGTCCATTTATTGCTGCACATCTGATGAGAGATGCCACTTAACGGAGCCCCTATCTTATAAGCTATCTTGCGTGGTAACATTTATCTGACATCGGTTCTAACGTTTTTGCAATTTTAAACCATTTTGTAATATTAACATATTTGATGACATCATTCAGAATTGTTATTTGATGAGAGATAAAAGACTATTATAAGAGTTGTATTATTTGTATTTTTGTACAAATTTAAAAAACTATTATTGGCTAAGGTGTTCTAACTTGTTGACCCATTAAAGTACTCTCCTATTAACTGTTGGATAAGTTTAGATCAATAGATCCATAAATCCATCCGTATGTTTTCGCTGTTTCTTTGGGAAAAGAATGAAATTATGTGAAAGGCCTTTAAGACCGTATTAAGTGTAGATTCTTATAATTAGCAAGTAATAATATATGATAGTGCTTTATTTTAATTGAAATAAGAATTATGAATTAACACCTTTGGAAGGAATATTTGTAAATTTAGGAACGTTCTGTTAGTTCAGTTGTTATTTTTCCTTTCTAGATTTAAATTTTGTGTCACTGTGCGCCAGTTCTTCGCTATTTACTGACAGTTTACACCTGCACAGTTGACAGGCATCAGCGACGGCATCATCATTGGCCAGCGACTTGCTTCAATGCTTCTTGGACTGTGCCCCGCCGCGGCAACATCTAGCCACATGTTGTTGTTGTTGGTGCTGTTGTAGGCCTAGGCAACGACGCTATTCAAGTTTAGCTTGCCATCGTGTTCGTTGCTGTTGTTGTGTCGTTGCCCGTTTCCTTCCTATTTACTTAACGGTTGGGCAGTCGATTGGTCGCTTGGTCTATTGGCCAGTCGCCCGGCTGGTCGGCCCAGTCGGTCGGCCGGACGGTCAGCCGGCTGGATCGGTTTGGTTTGGTTCGTTTGTCTAGCCGGAAATTAGCTTCAAGTGTCTGCGCCTAGCAAGCCAGCAGTAAGTCGCTGACTTTGCCAAGTTGTTGCTGTTATTATTGTTGTTGTTGTTGTTTTCTTGCTGCTCACAATCAGCGCTAATTGTTTGTCAATTGGCTTGCGGGCAAGAGCATCAAGTAAAAAGCAATAACAGCAATAATAGCAACAACAACAACAGTGATAATAATAGTGGTAATTATAAAATTATACGAATTTCGCAGAGGTGCCAAAGTCCATGTTCAAATAAAATATAGTAAAAAGGGGAAAAAATGACAAAACAAAATCGATGGCGCATCAATTACGTTGAGAGGCAAACAGAGCTGCGATTTGGCATTTGTGGTAACAACAACTACAAAACAATTCCAAAAGTGGGAGAAAATTATTTTTATTGTTATTACTTTATAAAGGGAGCTTCCAAAATGTGCTCTGCAGTACGGTAGTGCTCGAATATCGGAGATTACTCTTTATGATCGGTATGATGAGACGGATCTATATATTCCTTTATAGTAAAAAGTTTTACTACTACAAAAAAAAAAAGTAGTTTTTCACCAAATTGTAATTGCCTGGGCATCTTTCTTATATACATATATTTTCTTGCCTTTGTTTGAAGCAAATCTTTAATATTAGAATCAAGCTCTAGCTCTGAATATATCTTGAATGGGTTGACTATATTCTTAAAATGCTAATCCATTAGCATTAACTAATTTGTTTAAGAAAACTATGCAAATAAATAAATGAATATATATAATATATAAACGAGTTACTTATGTTTAATATCTTATCTTTAATATTATCTCAATTTTGTATAACAATTACTGCAATTAATATCTATCAAACAGTTGACATAAGAAGTACAGGAAAGTAATTTTAGGTAAAATTATATTTTTACAAATTAATGTTAGTATAACTTGTGGTGTACCATCCTACCTGGTGGGCGTTACGAACTTACACATCAAAATCAATATACCCTTACACTTTCCAATGAAGGGTATAGGAATGTCAAATCCATCATCGATTAAACAGCAACACCATTAGTAATTATAACAATATAGTATTTTTTGTTTTTTCATTTTGTGCAAGCAGATTTTGTTTCATAATTTTTGTTTTTGGGGACTCCATGGCGTATGCGTAGTTTGGGATCGCTCATACGACATGTGAGCTAAAGTTAAGATTTTTTAGAATTTTGAAAGAATTTGTACCAATAGGAAAGACTTTTTGCTTAACCATATAATTAATAATAATAATTAATAATTGTCCTACCTAGCACAGATCTTACATAAATAAAGATATGTATATATACATATATAAAAAATGTGTATCTAAAAAACGATAGAATTTAATTTCAGCATTGCACTTAAACAGCCAGTAGCTAGATGTGTATTATTTTTGTGTATTTGTTTGCACCTCCCCAATCTTCCACCCACATTCGCACACACGCACACACACTCGTGCACCTTTTAGCCCCACCTGATTGACAGCTGTTGTAATCCAAAACTTGACATTCATTTTATGGCATTTTGATAATTAAGTAAAGTATGCGACGCCTAGTAGCAACCGTTTCCCCGCATCCATTCCTGAGCACCCAAGCGTTTCGTTGACAGTGTTGTAGTTGTTGTTGTTGTTGGTTTGGCTCTGGTTGTTGTTGTTGCTGTATACTGTTGACGTTGCGACGTCTGCTGGGCTGCACTTTCACACGCTATGACGTTGACCACAGACGACAGTTGCCTGTCAGTTTTGTGTCTGTGTGTGTATCTGTGTATGTGTGGGTGTGTAGGTGTTGCTCTTACGCAGGTGTTGCAGCTGCTTTTGTTGCTGTTAATGTAATTGTTGTTGCATTTAGACTAAAATGTGTGCTACATTAGAGGCTTGTAGTATTGTTTCTTGTTTTAAATTTCAACAGCTACCGTGTTAAGCGCGCCAGAAATTCTAGACGTCTAAATGTCAACAGCAGCAGCGTCTGTTGTTGCTGTTGTTGCTGTTTGCCGCCAGTCAATGCGCATGAGTGCACATTGAGCGAGGTGCGAGCATTGAACAAGTTTTGCATAAAAAGAAAATACAAACAAAAAACAAACAAACAAACAGTGCAAATGATAATGTGCACGTGATCGACTTGTAAACACTCTTCAGCCCAAAACTGAATATAGGATAGAGGGTCACCCTACCCTTGTTTGTAACGGCTCTTTTTGAACCCAACAACCTCAAGCATTGAAAAATATTGAACAAGTGAATTATTATATTGAATTAATATTCATATGTCATAGCTTGCTATATTGCCCTGAACATTCACTATCAGCTAAATTATTTAGCTTTGTGTTACCCACTTTTTTTTGCCAAGTGTTGGTGGATACGCACATAAAGTCAAAGATCCATGAGCGTTTTAATTTTCAGCGATCAAGAATCTATAAATCGATTTTATAATGCTCTTGTACCGTTCGGGTACAGAGTTTACCCATAAAGGAAGAGACAAATAAAACCAGAAAAAACAACAACAGCAAGCGCGTCAATTGTACATTTTTGCGGGAAGAATTGAAAAGCAGTTCGTTCGTTGTTGTAAGTGATATTGTCGCGACAAAAACAACATCAACTGCTAGATCCAAGCGTTTACATTGTTGCTGTTGCCATAGCTGTAGTAGTTACTGAACTATAAAATAATCGCGCAACATTGTTGTTATGTTATATGAAAACCACCAACAAGTGACCTTCTTCTCTCACTCCCTTTGCCCAGCTTAGAGTTCATTTTTAATTGGCACACAAAATGCACATAACCTCAAAAACACACACAAGAGCAGCAGCAACACAACAATAGGTCTGTCGTTGACGTTGACGCCCCCCCTAAGAAAAGCTCGAACGCGGACAGAGGCACGCGCCTCATTGCCTCAGCGTCTCGTCTCCTCGTCTTTGTGGCTGTTAATGAAATATTAGAAGCTGACAAAACAGCTCGCACAACACGCTAAAAAAGTTGACAGCCAGCCCAGTGAGACAGTAGGCCCTATATGTTTATGTTCCGCAACAAATAAACTGGTAAAGTTATATAAATGTTAAATTTCAGAACACTGCAATCCAATATTCTATGCGTACATACTTAAGATTCTACATTTCGTATTGTAATTTTAATAACGTATTACATAAGAATGCAGAACCGAACTAAAAAAACTGTTTATTTCAAGCTTAAGCTTAAATAATACTGCTATTTTTCAAAGCTTATAATAAATTTACGGATTAGTACAGCTTCCGTTATGAAAATTCTAAACCAAGTAGAATTCTTACATACATACATTAGAAAACATAAATTGCTGATTAATTGGCTGATGTTAAGAAACAAATGCCGACAACTGTTTTCTGGTGGGGACAGTAGAGGGCGCTAGAGGCTGTACTTATAGCTGGATGACGTTGCAATTTGTAAAGGCAGTGAGTAAGTGGGAGAGAGAGCCAAGAGCGTGCGCGTAATTATAACGTAACGTGCATTAAACCATTGCTGTTGTTGTTATTGCAGGCATTGTTTTTGTAATTAAATGCAATGTGCGCCCTAGAGACGCTCTCTCTGCACTCATAGGTGTATGTGTGAGTGTGTGTGCGCGTTGTTTACGGAAACATGTGGCGACGACTGCAGCAGCAGCAGCAGCAGAAGCAGCAACAGCGAGCGGCGACCTCTTTATTGCTATCGAGTGTGGCCCCTCTCTCTCACCCATTTCGCCCACTTGACGGCGCACATTGTGCAATATATTGACTTTTTACACGTGACAGCAACTATAGCAACAACAACAATATTTGCCGGCATGTGTCTGGCGTCGTCAACTAATTGCCGCGTCTGGCGTCGTCGCCAACGTCGGCCCTTGGCTTATGTAAGAGCTCCGGCTCAATTGTATTTTGCGCCGCTCTAATGCGGCTGTAAAACGATGTTTCATTATTATATATGTACATATGTATATATGCACGAGTATGTAGTTTTATTTATTTTTTTTTTTTTTTTTTGTAATATAGTATGTCCAGCGGCTGGCCAGCATCGCCAACACTAATCAAATTGCAGTTTTGAACTTGATTTGACGGCACAGCCAGGCGCCCGCCCAGATTTGGATGCTGGACACAACCATGCTGGAAACCGGTTCAATGGCCAACTGGCCAAGTGGCTGCCTCATGCAGCAACTTTGGCGCGTATTTCAAACTTTAACTGCAACAATTTGTTGTCACGCCATTTTTGTGGCACAAGCACAAACACCGACACCACCACCAACAACAAAAACAACAAACAACACACAACAGTCGTCTCATGTTGATGCCAATTTAAATTGTTTTTGTGCGCAAAATGTTGGTCAAAACGTGGCCAAATTACTTTATCGCTTACCCGAATGCTAGAGATGTGAATTAGAGCCAACTGCAGCTCGGTATAAGTAAATAAAATAATTGTATTTCGAGAGCGGAGAGAATGTGTAGTAAGATGATAAAAACATATTTAATTTTTTTTTAAATATTTAATATGAAATTCATAAAATCTCTTAAAAACCCCTTGTACTCAATTTGTTTCATTTTTTTACATCACAATTTAATAATAAGGCATAAGCTTCACATTTTTTATGAAAGGCATTATGAATATTGAAAGAAGTGATATGTTTATATAAAAATATCAAAAGTTGGTGGGAGTTCAGGCGTTTGAAAAATCAACTCACTATTGATCATTAATCTTTTGATCGGTTAATGTATTCTATTGCTTAATTTAACAAATTACAATAGTTTGAGAGCATTTGCATTAAGGTCTTGGGGTTTTGTGTAATTATCGATATCATATTTGGCCATCTCTAGGCGCATGTTGCTGTTGCTGATGTTGCTGGTCACCCAGTGCAAGCAACATCTAAGCTACATGGTTAATCTTCAATGTTAGTTTCTGCCGCGGCTGTTGTTGTTGCTGTTGTTGTTCTTGCACTTGTTGCCATTGCCATTTTGGCCAATTACATGCAATGATGGAGTCTGTGGCGTCTGCTGCTGCTGTTGCCAACACACGCCTATCTTGCCACTTGCCTCAATTATGCCAATTGCAGTTTATTTTCTACTGATTATTTTGTAGCTGCAACGAAAACGCGCCATGACCTTAAAAAGCCAGCATGTTGGAGCTGCTTAACAATATGGAAATGTGCCGCCCCCCTTCACCTCGTCTAACCTATCCTACCGTCAATGTTGGCGCACAGCTGTTTGATGTGCGTCCGTCTACCCCTCCATACGTCTGACCGTCTGTCGCTGCCATTTGTGTCTGCAACTGGCAACTGGCGACAACGAACGTTTTGTCTGCTTGTCAACACCCGCTCGCTCATCAGAGTTGCCAGCCAATGTGCGAGGCACGTTCAATAAAATTCTCAAACTGAAAGACTCTTAAGATGCCATTAAAAAACTTCCTGTTTGTGTTTTTTAAATAGATCCAGGCTGTACTTTATTTTCAACTTTCTAGGGACAAAGCGAGTAGACTTAGAAATCCTTAAACCAGTACTTTTCCGCGCGCTTCACAATAATTACGAATAAAGAAACTTAAGAAATGGAAAATGGAAAAATACTGAATAATACATTATTTAATGCCGCGAAGATCCTTTTTGTAAGCTAATTACCGAACTGTTCACTGCCAGTTGTGTTTCATTGTCTCCTTAGAGTGGAAAGTGGTTCTAAAACGTATTTATTTTTTTGTGATTTTTGTTTCACTTCTCTCTCTCTAATCCGAAAACCCGGCCTTAAACTGATGTATATAGTAAATAAATAATTATATGTTAGCCTTTAAATATAATTTCTTGTGTGTCTCCTCTCTCTGAACATATGTACTTAATTAACGTGCCTCGTTTTGTGGCAGTTATGCAATTGCTGCTCAGGCACTTGGGCAATTTTTCAAGCGCTTTTTTGCACAAATATTTTAAGTGGTTTTTGCCATGCGTTAAGGTTTAGCTTTAAACTTTAGCGAGCAGACAAACACACACACACACACACACGCATATATTTGACCCACTAAGGAGCGCGAGTGCGAACACAAAAGACGAACAACAACATCAACAGCAATAAGAATAGCAACAAAGACAAAAGCAACAGCAACAGCAACGATGTTGGCAACGCTGGCAACGACATTGCCATGAAAACAATTTTCCCCCATTTTCCATTCGCATTTTCAAGTTAATTACGATAAGCTGCCGCCTGTCTTCATCGTCCATCGTCGAAGACGACGACGGCGACGATGGCGACGATGGCGACGAGGACCCGACGATGCCCACAATATTGTCATTCATAAATGTGGCGATGGGTGGGTGAGTCAGGCGGCCGATGTTGAATCTTGGCAAGCGATGTGAACCGGACCGGACCGAACGGTCCTAACATCGGACAAACAACAACAGCTCATGCAAAATTCTCGTGAAATTCGTTGGAAAATATAGACATTTTTTTGCTAGTAGTGAGAAAAAATGTGTAATGGGGATAAAAAGACGCAGAAATTATGTGGGCGTGGCTATGTGGTTGTTGCTCTTGTTGCCAACAAATTCTAAATGCCACAAACAAAAAATAAAATCTTTACGGCTAGGCAGTGCTTTCGACTCTGGAATACACTGCACCTTGATGATCTGAGAATTTTTTGTTCGGAAACTGAAACTTTTGCTCACATTCTATGTAGAAAACTTATATAGATTTAAGATCTTTGCTACTAATTTTGTGAAGTTGTAAAGTTATAGTTCCAGTTAGTTTCAACTTTGAACTTTGATAAATCCGTAAAGTAAACAAACGTTGAAAATAATTTTTTGTATAGCATTTATAATCCGGCAAGGCCTATGCAAAGCAATGTTTTATGGTTATATCTCTGTTGGTCTCTGAAATCTCGCAGATCATTAGGTGGTGTGTATTAATAAAAGGAAATGTTGAGGCTTAACCTGACTATAACACATATTTTGGTGAATGTGACCCCTTGCGAGGTACAGAGTACAAAAAAATGATTTAAAAAAATTGGTTTAAAAAAAATTGTTTTTGCCGAAAGTGCAAATAAGTATAATATTTGTAATTTATGTGCGCGAGTTTGTTGTTGTTGTTGCTGTTGTTATTTATAGTTATGCGAGCACACGTTTGTTGCTGTTGTTGTTATTGTTGTTGTTGCTGCTGCTGTTGGCTTTTGGGCCGTCTCTCTTGTTTCTTGTCTTGTCAGCAACAATTAGCTTGCCGCCTTTGGCTTAAAATAGACACAAAATAAATCAAATTTATGCGCAAATACTTATATGCAAAAGCCGACAGATATATGTATGTACGCATGTATGAGTTTTGAAAAAATCTGAAAAATATAAGCATTAAGTATACGGCGCATGGTACGCAGCTTGTTTGTTTGTTAACAGCTTTATCTTAGCCAATTGGTGCTTAAATATCAGCAACGATTTATCTAAAAAGGCAATTAAAAAAACATGTGGTGCCAAATGCAACGAACGCGACAGCAGCAGCAACAACAACAACAACAAAGCGTTTACAGCAACTGTACTTGCACAACCCCCCGCCCACCCCTTCGGCCTTAGCGTGCTAATTTTTAATGACGTTTATCTTGCGCGACTTATCAAAGCGCTGACAAAGAAGCTAAAGGGGAGGAAACTAAAAAGCAGGTAAATTTTTAATTGCTGTCGACGCAAACGCAACGTCAGGCAAATATTGACAAAAGTGCGTAAGTAATGCATGCAGTAGCTTCATCAGGGGGAAGCAAACGAAAGACAGGCAAAGGGGGGGAACAAATGAATGAGCGAGTTATGGTGGGGGAGGGGGAGTGACGGAGGGAGGGAGGTAGATAGACCTTAGTCAAGCAGCTTCTGCTTAGCAACCCTTCGAAAGCTTCCTAAGCAGCAACAAAAGCCAACCCTCAAATGGAAACGTAAATTGCGTTGCTTTTCAGTTTGGCAAAATGCGTAGCAAAGACAAAGCAACACCTAGCGAGGGTTGCTTCCAAGGGTCTAACACACAAAGAACAAAAATACATACGCACATACTTGTACATACTCGTAGTAATGCATATGTATGTGCGTGTGCATAGCTCCAGACAGCAGCAGCAACAGCCACAACAACAACAACAATTGCCAGTCAGCCATTTATGACATTTTTTTTTTTTTTAAAGCAAATAGCCCAAGGCATTTGTGGTGCGTGTGTGTTAGTGTGGGTTAGAAGCAATGCAGCTATAGGGCAGGGTGATTACCTTTTAGCTATAACAACAAAAGTGCGTAGGGCCCAAAGCTGTTAGATAATGCATATGCATATCTACACTAAGTAGCAAAAGTATGTCGTCAAAGCATTCGACTCAATATGTTTAGAATTCTCTTTGGATAATTGTAACAGTCATACTTAAGTCTAGGTGTATACTGAGATGCATTAAGAAAGCCATATAATTCTCGGCGTTCGACAGTCTGTCATAACATTTTATTAATATTAATGACCAAAGTTTTACAATTTAACAATACATTATGTTCATTTGTACATGTATAGCGAAAACATTTCACTAATCGGGTTAGTCAGTAAGATCGGCCGGTTATCTTCTCTTTAGGCGGTTAATTGTCATATTATTTTTAAATTCTGTGAAAACATTCTTTGAGTCTTTATATATATCAATCAAACGCAAGCAACGATTATACAATGTACATTTTAAATTAAACAAAATAAGACATTTTCTGGTGACCAGTCCTGTATTTGTGTTTGTGACATTGGCACACAAATGAGAATCGAACAAAGAGCCAATATTAAGTTCTGCTTCAATTGAAAAACCAAGCTTATAATGGTAATTGTTTATTTGGTGGTAGAGTACATGAGTGATATACGTTGTTTAAAAAAGATCATCGACATAGATGATGACCCACATGTGGGTTAACCAAAATCCGTGATCAACGACGATTCGCGAAAAATCAGCAAAAATCATTGAGTATCTCCAAAACATCAAGAGTTAGCAATTTTCGGTGGTCAGTCGACTTGTGTTGTAATTAACAGTTATATTTTTATAGTTAATTAAGTTGTAATTAATGCCATCTTTTCGAATTGGAATTAGCCAGAAGTGGCAATTTCGACTCAAATCTGTTGTAATCAAACATATAGTATCTTTAGAAAACTGACAACTTTTCGCAAATTCAAAAAGTCCGTTTTTTTTGTACTACAAGTATATATCTGATGCTTCGCCTTTACTGTACGAGCATGATTCGAGTTGTGTGCGAGAGTGTGTGAGAAGTTCATAAACTTTTGCCTCACTCTCCGTGCTCGTATTTATTAGATTTCTGTACGTGCCACTTGGCATTAGGGTGGACTCTGACTGAGAGACTAGTTAACTGACTGCTAGCTGCTTTTTATCGCTATAGTTGCGACATGAGATCAGCAAACAGACGCGTGTATGTAGCTGCTGAGAAACTCCCCCATTTAGCTGTTAGCCAATGTTCAATAAACAGCAGCAGCAGTAGCAGTAGCAGCAGCAGCAGCAGCAGCACCAACAACACTTGGTAACAGCAAAGCTAGCTGGAAATCCTTGAAAGGTTAAAGA
This sequence comes from Scaptodrosophila lebanonensis, assembly GCF_003285725.1. NCBI lineage: Eukaryota > Metazoa > Arthropoda > Insecta > Diptera > Drosophilidae > Scaptodrosophila > Scaptodrosophila lebanonensis. The sequence continues at coordinate 44,744 of NW_022060542.1, forward strand.
CTTTGCCAATGCAGGACATGATGTGCCAGCTCCTGCAAATGTTGAACTCGTTCACCATGCGGTCGCTGCCCCTGGCCGCTTTTAGCTGCTTCCTTTATGCTCTTGTTGTTGTTGCTGGTGGTGCTGCTGCTGCGTTTCATCATCTAAGCAGTTGCCGCACCATTGTTGTTTTGCTTCCTATTACACTGCTGGCTGTATGCGTAAACAGTGAAATATGCCTATATGCATCAAAAATTGTTCAAGATTTTTATATCTAGAAATAAAGACCTTCATATGATATGAACAGATCGACAAACTAACGAATCTCTGAAAATGAAAGATGTTGTGTTTATTTAAATATAAATAAGATATAATAATAAAAATGTAAAAAACAGAAAGCAAAAAAATTGCCATCACTGAAAAATCAAGACCCAGGCGGCCAAGCGTTTGATAGAAAAAGTGATGATGATTTAGATAAGCGTGTTCGTTCGCTTTAACAGGTTTCTACTGTATCCGCTATATGTGTGTGCTGCTCAAGTTCCTTTCAATGACAATGCGCGCGTTTGCTGCTCAAGATTGGGGGCAACATGTCGCCGGCAACGCCTGACATTCCTTATAGCAGCAACAACAATCATTGCCACTGCTGCTATTGTTGTTGTTGCTGTTGTAGTACACGGTGCGTTGTACTTTAGTGCTATAGCTGCTTCTTCTTCATCATCATCATCATCATCATCGCCTATTCTTCTCCTTCTTCTTGGCAATTGCGTTTTGCTCATTATTCGCCTTTCATTAGAAGCAGGGACGCAAAAGCACGCGCATTCATTGGAAAATCCCTTTTTATTATGAGTTTATATGTGACTTTGACATGTCGGGCATTCCACTACAACAACAGCAATAACAGCCACCACTGTTCATGTACGATATCATAACAAACCTGGGTCGCTTGTAAATAAACTTGCCCCTACACTTTTAAAGCCTTTAATACAATTTTATAATTCACAAACTTTATGAAGATATAGTCGAAGATGAGGCATCAAAATACGCTCGGAGCTCTTTCTATTGTAGTTGCATTTCAAAGAATTGGCACAGATTTACAAATCTATCTCCAATTAATTCTGCTCATATTTGGGGTTGTTAGCTGTGACTAAGCTTGTTTCCGCTTTTGAATTTTTTTCAAATTTGACGAAATAAATATGCCCGATATTGTCGAGATTGAGTTCAATATAATTTCATAATGATGGTTACACCTGTATGTTAAATAATAAAATTTCCTATTCGAGATTAAACTCTATAATTTAAAGTGTATAATCATAAGCTTTTTTATGATTCCAAATATGCGAAATTATGTTGGCGAAATAATTGCAAAATAAGCGAAACGAAATTGTTCAATTTAAAAGATGTGCACAAATGTTTATTTTGCATAGGTAGCGATCGCCGAGATTTACAAAGTTTATGCTGGTAGACGGAAAGCGACTGATAATAATATTTTTATTTTTGCTCTCGATGCACTTATGCTTATTACTAGATATATTTATGCATGAATTATGGCTTTTTCTTTAAACCGGTATACTCTGATATCATTTTTCATTGTTTTGAGGAAACAAACTTATATCGCAACTATGAATTACTCTTGCTTATGCAGAATAACTTTGGTTTATCAACTCTTATGTGCTATTGATGAATATTAACCTTTAATTTTAGTTTGATTATGGTTTTCTTTTATTTACGTTATGATTACTTGAATTTTATAAATGGAAAAGAATGAAGTTTATTTGGAATTTAGTATTTTTCATTATATATTGAATAAAATAACTATGACTTTGTGAATTTAAATATATTTTTCCTAATGTAAAGGGATAAGGCAGGCGAAGTAGCCTCTTCTTGGGATTTTTCTTAAAATAACGCACAATGGAAAAATCATTGGTAGGGTGGGTAGAGAGCGTAGCAACCACACCATCTGGTTAGCTTTGAAGAAGGTATTGCTGTTTCTTAATACATTTTCCGATTCTTTTCATTGTCTTTCTTTTTTCTTTCTTTCACTGTTAGCCTATTGCAAGTGCCGCCCCAACTATCTTTTTTTTCTATGTACCAGGCATAGGGATCTCTATAAATTAATTATGTATTATGGGTGTTGATGGAGTGTACGGTCAAGAACCCTCCCACAGGCTGTTTTGCTAGCCGCCGTCAATGTATCCCGCACCGACCCTCTCCCCCAACAACGTCAGCCCATAGAATGTGTATGGTTGTACATTATACGTGTCTTATTGTGTGTACATTACATCTCTGTACAGTAAAAAAATTTGGCGTGCAACCTTATCTGTTCTCACCTTACATAAATTTGATGAGAACCAGACTAATTTCACATTACATAATTTCAAATTTTCGTTTCCAATCGCATCGCAACTATTCAAGAGTTGACCTCTGGCATGGAATGGCGATATATTCCAACCGATTTAAATCCTGCGGACATACTTTCACGTGGAGCTTTGCCCAGCGAATTAGTCCAGTCCAACTTGTGGCTACATGGTCCCGCATTTCTGACGAAAGATAAATCTTCTTGGCCAGAGTCTTGCAATTCCGTCTCGTCGCTTCCTGAGCAGCGCTCTAAAGTGTTTGTAAGCACCACACTGTGCGAAGACATTGCACAGCAATGCAAATATGTTAACACATTTGGAAAGCTGCAGCGCGTGTTTGCATATGTATACAAGTTCCTGCACCGTGTACGAATTCCTGGGCTATCGGTGGACTGCATCCGTCATGGTACACTGCTGTTGATGCGCTCAATTCAAATGTCTACGCTTCGGGACGAATACAAGACCTTGCAGGCCGGACACACTTTGAAATCGTCTAGCTCCTGTCTTTCTTTATCTCCGTTTCTCGACAGCTCTGGATTGATGCGCGTTGGTGGCCGTCTAAGTAACTCTGCGCTCGACTTTGAAGCCCAGCATCCAATTATACTTCCAAGGCGTCATCCAGTCACGCGTTCAGTCATTATGCACTACCATGTCCGTAATCTGCATTCTGGACCTCGTGCATTGCTGGCCTCAATTCGGTTGCAGTATTGGCCAATTGGCGGTCGGAAAACAGTGTGCAGCGTAGTCAGCAAATGCACCATTTGTTTTCGAGCCAAGCCTCGTCTTGTGGAGCATGTTATGGCTGACCTGCCAAAGGATCGAGTTGATGCTTCACATACCTTTATGGTCACTGGTGTGGATTTTTGTGGGCCGTTTTTCTACAAAAGCGAGGTCCGCAATAAGGCACCAATAAAATGCTATATTTGCATTTTCATTTGCTTCGCCACCAAGGCTGTGCATTTGGAGTTGGTGAAGGATTTAACCACCGGAGCATTCTTAAATGCACTTAAACGCTTTATTTTGACGCGCTGTCGACCTACGAGGATCTGGTCTGACAACGCTACAAATTTCGTTGGCGCACGGAACGAGATGGCTGAGCTAAAGCGTCTTTTTGAATCCAGCGAGCACCTGCAGGCTGTGCAAGAATTTTGCCTTGCTGACTGTATTGATTGGCGTTTCATTCCGCCGCGCTCGCCTCACTTTGGTGGTCTATGGGAAGCGGCTGTAAAGACTGCCAAGCATCATTTCTACAGATCCGTCGGACTATCGCTGCTCGAATTTGATGAACTGCGCACGCTTGTATGCCATATCGGGGCAATTATTAATTCTCGCCCATTGTTATCCCTTTCAGAACATCCAGCAGATCTCGATGTCTTGACTCCAGCTCATTTTCTTGGTGCTGCTCCGCTGTCAACGTACGTTGAGCCTGATCTGACGAAGCTCAATTTCAATCGGCTGGATCGATGGCAGCGCGTGACGTACTACCAGCAGATATTTTGGGCTCGCTGGCGTGAAGAATACTTGACGCTTCTTCAACAGCGCTCAAAATGGCGAGTGTCGCAGCCTGGACTCTCCATTGATGATGTCGTTCTGGTCAAGGACGAGAATTTGCCGCCCCTCAAATGGCCATTAGCAAGGGTGGTCAGCCTCATCAGCGGCGCAGATGGCGTGTCGAGAGTTGCAGAATTGAGGACTTCCACTGGAACCATTCGGCGAGCCGTTCGCAAATTATGCCCGCTGCCGAAACAAGATGTTGTTGAAGACCCTGGTTCTTCAACAGGGGGAGTATGTTTGGTCATCCGGCCAAAAACAGCCAAAACCAGCAGCACATCATAGTTAATAAGTAACGTAAATAACTCAATGCAAAGTGCTCGTTTTCTTGTCGCTTGCTTTGCATAGCAAGCCGAGCACTTAACGTTTCCTTTTGTTGCCATAAATTTGCATAGGCTGCTGCGCAGCCGCCACATATGTACTAGTTATTGTCGCTAACTCTGCAAGTCAAGTTCGTTTTTCGTTATCGCATCTGGTACGGAGAAGCTTAGCTTTCCGTCTACCAGCATAAACTTTGTAAATCTCGGCGATCGCTACCTATGCAAAATAAACATTTGTGCACATCTTTTAAATTGAACAATTTCGTTTCGCTTATTTTGCAATTATTTCGCCAACATAATTTCGCATATTTGGAATCATAAAAAAGCTTATGATTATACATAAAGCATACAAATATTTAATGGTATTATTAAAAAACAATCTTCCCCTAAAAAAAGAAAGCCAGTCTTTAAATAAATAAACGCAATGTATCTGAATGTAATAATTAGAGCTCCGGGCTATATACTATACACATATCCCCCTAAGTATATACATTGACTTTCCCGTTGTCTAACTTATATTCTTTGTTCCCAAACCCTGGTGCAGTTATCCTTTTTTTTTCCGACAGCTTACTCGTACTTCATTGTTCCCCACATCCCCTCGCATTGTGTTCAATGATGTGTGGCACAATCGCTTGCCACTTGGCGAGATCGCAAATCAAATAAAAATAATAATAATAATGAAAAGAAATCGACAAAAATATGTTTTATGGAAAAATTAGAAAAACAAGCAGAACACACTGCTGCGTAGATAGATCTATGTATTTGTTAGATACTTGGGCCAGCTGTGAATTAGTGGCGTAGAAGTTGTTGGCGACGCCAGCGGCAGCATCAGTGCCATCGTCTGTGAATTAATGCTTTAGACATAAATTATAAATTAAGACAATTTTAATTAAAACATTTTGCTGGGTTTTTCTTTTGCGCGCCATTGCTTTTGTTGTTGTTATTGTTGTTGTTGTCTTTGCTGCTTAGATTCGTTCTACTCACTGACTGACTGGCAGCAGCCTGATGTTGCTGTTGCTTTTGCTGCTGTCATTGCTATCTTTTCTTGTTTGTTGTTGGCTGCTCTCTTTTTGCGTTTCATTTGCATTGCTCTATTTGATTCTTGTATTCGCCGCCTTTTGCTTATTTTCATTTCATTTCACTTCGTTTCGTTTCGTTTTGCTTGTCGCTGCTGTCGCTGCTGCCGTTGTTTTTTTTTTTTTTTTTTTTTTTGTTGTTGTTGCCTTTGCTGTTGACAATTGGCCAAGCGCCAATGATTTTCAAATTTCATATTGTCATTGCCTTTACTTTTGCTTGCGATACTTGCGCGCCCTGCTTGCCTCTTATCTGGTTATTATTATTATTACGACTATGGTATGTGTACCCTTCCAAGGGGTATTACAACTATAATTAGAAGTTTGTTTTGTTTAAAAGGCACCCTTATGAAATGAGTCCTTTAATGTATGTAATTGTAAAATAAATTAGAGTAAGATTTGATTAATTATTGCTAGTCTCTTGAGAAAATAACCGGAGATACAATAAATAAATGAAGAATGTTAAAAAAAAGGTATGTAATAAAACGCTTTTTGTACCGTTTGACTTACCACTTACTTAATATCTATTGATATGGGTTAAGATTTTCATATTAAAAAGGTGTTTTTTGTGACATTAATTTAAAATTCTTTTCAATGCGATAGTTTTATTGTTTCGTTAAGAGTTTGATTTAAATAGAAATGCTATGCAACATTTTCTAGAATTATTTCCAACTTTTTCCTCTTCTCTCGGAAATAAAAAGTAGAAATATTGATAACTCAAAAATATATATTTACAACATTCAAAAGCCTGTGATTAGAAATGAATTCTGACTTTATTGAATTGTGAAATTCCATAAACCTCAAGTGATACTCACAGATGCTTAAGAATGTTTACATTGCTTTTTTATTTTATAGGATGCATTAACTTATTTATTATAATTAGCAGTTGCTCTTAAAATCAGCATTGTTTTGTAGATAAGCGTCTTAATGTTGCAAGGAAATTCTCCTCATTCTGCTTCATCTGTTGTGAGTTTATATTGTCTTAGTATTACCTTCATTATTTATGGAAAAGTATGGTTTTGCGATAGAAAACTCTCTAGTGAAGAAGAAGTTACCACTATTTTGTATTATATTATTGCACATACTCTGTACTTGTTTATCAGTTAGTGTGGCATAAGATTCCCACCACTTGCTAGTTGTTGTTACTATGACAAGTCTCTTTTAATATCTGTATTTGTGTACTTAGTATAAAAATTGTATTTTTCATTCTATTTGCCGCTGTGGCTATCGCCGCTTTGTTGCTTTTCTAATTTTTATTCCATTTTTTTCGCTGCTTGATAAGAAATTTAGCGCCATATCATCGATTGTTGTTGTTGCTGCTGCCACTGCTGTTTATATTGCGTTGTTGTGGTTGATAAGCATGTCAGTCCGTCCGCTAGTCAGTCTGCCCACACCTCTCCCTCTCTAACTCTCTAATGTGCTAGATTTCTGGAAGAGTTGCGAAGCATCCGTTGTGCCCCATTTCAAAACGTTTCTCATGGCGATTGATAAGCCGAGATGCTCTTTAAGGTTAGCGCCGTCTGTGAAATAAATACATGGCTTGTAAGGGTCGTTGTTGTTGTTATAAATTAATTTTTTAGGCTCGAAAAGTGTGGAACAGTTAGAAGGCATGCCTACTTTTAGGCGTTCGGTGCAACTGTCTTTTCCGAATAAGAATTTCAATGACTGGTAGATTTAGGAAAGTTTACAAACGAATAATACAAAGCATAATTCGACTGCAAATACATAATTAAATGTGGCACAGTTATTAGTTTTGCTTTCCATTCGTATAGCTTTCAGTTCATTTCTTTCTAAATTGGTTGATATCCTCTTTTTGTAGCTGATAATTGAGAATTTAAAGACGCCCCATGCAATCCCACTTGCATTTCCATTCCCAAATCAATCCTCATGCACATAATACAGCAAACGATTCATCTCTGCCATGGAAACAAACATACGAGTACATGCTTTTGGTTTTGGCTTTGGCTTTGGCTTTTCTCCATCCAACTGCTGTCCATCCTGGCCAGTATGTTGGCCAGTCTGCTGTCTTGGTTGTCGTCTTTTGTGTCATTTGCACAAAATGACAGTTGGTTGTACATTTCCGCTTCTAAATGCGTAAGTCTAGTCAAATTAAGGCAAAGTTTGTTTGTTTCGCACTGAGCGACGGTGACCGCGACAACTGAAAGATAATAAAGCCAAGAGAGGCGAGATCTGAGATCTGGTCACAGCTGGACACTGCCACGTCTCTTCCTCATGGTCAGCATCGTCTGCGTCTTCGTCTCTGTTTCTTGCCATGTCTTCGTCGTGTGTGACATGCCAGCCACTTAGTTCAAAACACCTGCTCAGTCTTCAGTCTTCTTTCTGCCTTGTTGTTGTCGTTGTTGCTGTTGTTGTTGTTGTTGCTGCTGCTGCTGCGCTCTCGCTGCTGCAACATGCATAAAAATGTTGCAATTAGATAAGCAGAAATTGTTATGTTGACATTAAAAATAAACGTAGACAAGATAAATGCGGCAGCAATGCGACAGTCACGGGCAACATGTTGTGGTTGTTTCTGCTCGCCGAGTTGTGGTTGTTGGACATGGTGGTGCTGTTGCTGTCACGCCTCAATGCTGTCCACTCATCAGTTGCTTATCTTGAAGAAATAAAACTTACCCCCCAACCTTGCATTTTCTGTTAATCGCATGAATTGCTTTTGTTTATAACTTATTTCAATACTTTTATCATTTGTTTTTAAATTTTTAATTTTTAGATAAGATGTTTGTTATTCTAACTTAGTTACACAGATAGTAATTGATAATGTATAATTAGGAATATTAGATTATTTTTAAAATTTATTATGCTCCTTTTTTACAAAACATTTTCATTCAAAAGTTATGTATAAAACATTCTTTGATTATTTTGGCTTCAACTAATTCGTCCTTCTTGTATATAAAAACAATATGGATTAAGTGCTCGGCTTCAAGTTAAATAGTTTTTCAATACATTTATAAATTGGTATTAAATTTTTAATTTTTACATAAGATGTTTCGAACTTATTTACCTAGATATTAATTGATAATATATATTTAGTAATATAACATTTTGAAAAAAACTTTGTTATACTCTTATTGTGCAAAACATTTTCATTTATTATTTTCGATTATTTAAGCTTGAACTAATTATTTCTTTTTGAAAATAATAACAATATGGATTAGGTTCTCGCCTTCAAGTTAAATAGTAGTAGTGTTGGGCAGTGTAGTTTGTTTAGGCGTTAGCAACACAACAACAACAGCATGCAGATGTTGCTGGACACATGTTGCTGCTGTCGCGTGCCATTATTTACGGCCAAGTGCATCCACAAAAGCTGTCGCGGCTGGCGCATTTGCAATTAAAGTGCAATTGGGCCGTGAGAGTTACAAGCGCCGGCTCATTAAGCCAGCAACAACAGCAACAGTAACAACAACAACAAATGTAACACCTAGCAAAACGTGAAATACACGAAATTTAATTACAAGTTCCGCTTATGGCCGTTCGTTCGCTTCAATGTTTTACTAACCCAAATGCGTTGGCCAAAGTGACGCCGGCGGCTAGCCGCATGTGTCTTAAAGTGTTGCCGACTTGTGGTGGTTGTTGTGCTGTTGTTATTGTTGTCGTCTTCGTAATTGTTGTTGGCTCTGCGTGTGGCGACTTCAAAGCTACGCTTAAATGTTCATAATTTTCGTGTGCCAACACTTTGGCTGACGCCGCCAACATAACCACCACTACCAGCACCACCAGCACCACTACCGCCAATCGCCATCACCATCACCTTCGCTTGTCGCCACTCATCGAAGATAGATGGATGGACGAACGAACCGCGGAGGGACGCTCAAAAGACAGACTGACGATAATGCTAATGGCGTTCGTTTGGTCTTGGGTCATTGTCTGGTCATTGGCCGACGTGACGCCAAAGCGACGATGCGACTTTTATTTTATATTTTTCTGATTTTCGCACACATCGACAAAAGTGCGACGAAGTCAGCGATTTGCTTATATGGCCAATTGTTGTAATTGTGTGCGTGTTGTTGTTGCAATTGTGTTGTTGTTGCCGCCTCGATCATTTGTCACATTTATTATGCCTGCCGCATGTTGCACGCTAAGCTTTGTGTACGTCCCTTAACCCTACAAAGATAGAAGGCTGTCCAATTGACGAATTAATTTAGAGCTTCTTGCCACTTCCTTTCTCTCGCTCCTTCAGTCGAACTCTTAATATTTTAGTATGTAATCATAAGTTACCTTAAGGGTTTTAAAATGTTTTTAGATTTTTCTCTTTTTTCATGTTTATTGTACTGAGATAAAATTTGTTAAGCAATTATTTGTAGCTGTAATAGATTTGAAGGGAAATATTATTTTTAAATATACATATAATATTATACATACATTGGATATTATATTTCATGGGAAGCCTACATAAGTAGGTTAGAAAAACTTGTAATTATATAAATTATTTATTTTCTACATACAGTATTTCTTTTCCAGTTTACTATAATTTTTAGTTACACTGTAGTTCCGAATAATTAATCAGTTTCTTCTAAATACTCCAAATATATTCAAGCATTAGTTTTTGTCATTTTATTCAGGCTACTCATAAGTTAATTAAAATTAAATTCAGGAAAAAATAAATGAGCACTATTTCTAAAAAGGGTTAACAGCTGCGCGCGCATGCGCCACACCCTGAAAAATGTGTCAAGCTTGGAACAATTGGACTTGCAACCTTGTTTAAATGGCTCTGTCCATGCGATTGCGTAATCGGCATTGGCCGCGTCTCGTCACATCGCCTTGATTTGAATTTCCTGACTGAAGTTCAGCAGCAGAGGCAACGAAATGCGCATTGCAAATGCTAATTACACGTCGCTTGACTAGTTTTCTGAAAAACTTAATTAAAATATTTGCAATTGCGAAATGGGCAATTGAGAGTGTCAATCAGAAATGGCAAAAAGCAAAACAAAGAGAACTTAAAAGCAACAAATGTAATGCGTAATTAACAAATGCAATCTAAACAAAAACAAAAAGGCATCAAAAGTCAAGAATACTAATCTAAAAGTTGTTGTAACAGATCGAACAAATACATTCAATATGCAGATACATGCAGACAGTTGAGCTTCTTTATACAGGAATAGCAACTTATCAAAAGCAAGTCTATGCCTAACATATAAGTGCTGTTTTAAAGAAAAGTTTTGGCCTGATATTGCAGAATTGACTCAGATCCGGTCGGAGGCAGGTGTAGCCAAGATTTAAGTGTCTAGTAGAACTCATTTCAGTTGTAGCTAAAAATATAGGCTCACCATGATTCAATAATCGTCATCGGCGTTCGTCTGACCGTTCAGCAGTCTGTGGTGCCTGAATTATTATATTTAATATGAATCGTCCATTTATAGATCTACCAGTATGTTATTGTCTACGTTCGAGGGATTTCATCATTATTTATGATACAAGTATTGGCATGAAACATAACTATGCGGCTTAAATAAATTACATTTTTATATTAAAACAACTATATTGGTTGATCTGATCACCAACGAGGGTATCCTCGTTCAAATAGTACTTACGTACAGTCAAAATGTCTTAGCTATCGTTCTTGCTCCTCAGTATGATAAACCTTTTCCCACTGCTCAGAGTTAGTTCAGTTGGCACATCATTTGCTTCAACATTATTGGTTGTAGCATTACAGACATACAGATAAATCTACAATCTTGTATGTGTGAAGTAGAGGGTATGCTTCTACTGATTCAGAATCCAGATCTAAATATGAATACGTAACAACGCGTCTGATTAATAGTTAATAGGGTTAATAATTTTTCAACAGGCGTAATAATTGTTCTGGACTTTAGAACTTTGGATGGTCTTCAGTATTAAAATCTCTTAAAATATTAATTGCCGTTAATTAAAAGGGATTAAAACGAGTAATACCTGTAGAATACTCTTAGATTTAGACGCAAGAGATTATTTATTTTATATTGTAGCTTGGAACTAAGCACGAATAGAATTTTTAAAATTTTTTAAATGTTGCTTTTTGTTACCTACAAATAACTTATATTGATGTTGGACTGTACATATTTTTGTACGATTGACTGACTGACTGACTGGCTTGGAAATTAGCCTTACAATTCTCAGCGCACACGTCCGACAGCTGCCAAGTTGCGGCGGGGGCTGTGGCACGCTCGAAGCTTGACAGTTGCCTGGCAGGTCAGTCCGTCCAGCACTACGTTCGTCATTCAGTTGACTGGGTCTTTTTTGTTGGTCTTCTACTTGATAAATGGCCTTTGAGACAATGGTTGTGCCATGGTCTCAGAATCAAGTCTATTTACAGTCTAAAGCAGTACTCTCATAGCTAGAATTCAAGCGTTGATTTGCAACAACAACAGCAACAACTACAACTGGAATAATTTCAAGTTCAGTCATCATCAATCAAGTTGTGAAAAATATGCGCGGAAAATTATTTCAGTGGTGTCGGGAATCCGCATTGCACGCCAGACAAACACACTGAAATGTGTTTGCTCCAGTTTTGAAAAGCACACGCACACAAACACGCAGTCATACACACACAAACACAGGCTCACATCAAAGAATTGACTGAATGAGTGAGTGACTGACTGAATGACTGACTGGCCATCAGTTGTTGGCCAGATTTTGGCTTTTGATTTGCAGCGCCGTTATTCATTCAAAATACAAAAATAAACAATTTTGCTCATTCTCTTCCTTAAAAAAATATATATACGCGTGTTGTCAGAGAGTACCATAGTTTTAGTCAGATTTCTGTGTAACATATAAAAGAAAGTGTTAAAGATTCCATTTTGCAGTTGAACTATTACTGATTTAACATACAAGTACATATGTCTCCATGTTGTACTTCAAGTATTACTGATTTAACATACATACTTGTATGTCTCTTGTTGCTTTTAAGCGCTGAATTCTTGATAAGAAGTTTACAAGATGACTGTATCTGGTTATTTATATACAAGTATTACACATGGGATCAGTGGATTGACTTCAAGTATTATATTCAAAACTCGAAAATCTCTATAGACTCTCTAAGCTTAACGCATACATTGTACGATTTATTTCTCATAACGTGCTCTCTGAGCATTAATCTGACATCGAAGCAGCCAAGCCGAGTATATTCTGAGACTGGCATGAATAGGCGATATAACAAATAGTTGAATAGTCTTGACCAAATGTGACCAGCTTACCATTATAATAGCTACTGAGGCAAATACAATTTATTAAAACAATCCACTACCTGGCATAACTAAATCCTTTTCACATTTCCCTTCACTAAATGCCTAAATGTTAAACGCCAATATTACACTAAAAAATGTAGGCAAGAGTATAAAGTCGTCGACGTGTCTAAGATAACGCATTTTCTTTTTCTTGCTTGGAATACCGCCGCTAACGTTTCGGGCCAGCCGCAAATTGCTAATCTTTAATCATTAAGAGCATGTGGGGTGATGGAAGCAATAGTGACAGCAGAGTGGAAGAGCGGCATGGCGATTGTTAACTAAATAAAAATCGTGTCTGACTTTTTGCTTGTTGGTTTTTCTAATTTATTTTCGAAAATGATGTAGAGCTTTTCAAATAAACAAAAAATCAAACGCGAATGGCCAAACCAACGAAGACGGCGACGGCGACGGCGACCACCACAACCACCGCAACCACCACCGCCACCACCTCGATGGACATCGTCTGTGGGCTGTCTATGGCTGACTCTCTCGCACGCAGCGTTTTGGCCAACAAATCGCACAACATTCTTTGAAACACTTTCGCTAACGATCTCAACAACAACAACAAAGCAATATCTGTATATCTATAGTTGCTACGATTAGAGATGGACTAGCGATATGATAGTGAACGGGCAAATAGGGAACAGATAAAGAAAATGCGACAACTTTTTAAAAACAGACAGCCAAGCAAGCTCAACTGGGGAATACTCTGTAAAGTTTAATACTTGGTTTGGTTGACCTTTTAAGGGATTTATATTAAATATTATTATGCTTTTTTATTCATAATAGAATATAATATTACTTGTTTAAGTTATACAGCTGTTGCTAGAACTAAAAATCTTTTATCAACCAAAAAATTCGGAGAATAGGGTAAGCAGGGGAATCTGAAGATGTATATATGTATATTACACATACGTATGTACTATATATCCATCATTTATCATATCCATCATATATCCACATTTCTTTCTAAGATTATTGATCATCGAAGCTCTGTTTGAAAAAATACACCATTCCCCTTTATAATCAGGCACATAAAAAACAAAACAATCAGATTAAACGGCTTTATCACGATTCCATCGCTATTTAAAGACTCTACGACACAATCGCAGGTGTCAAAATAGAAAAAAAAAACCACACGCATACGCCGCATTGACCGATAACTGGCGCAGACTCAAGGTCAGCGGCAGGTAGAGTGCGGGCGCAGAGGCGTCTTGCAGAAAAATCGGAGACTGACCAATTGCTGATTAATATTGTTGTTGTTGAAGCTGGTGTTTCTGCTCCTTGTTTTTTGGTACTTTTCCGCCATTAACACTTTGGAAGTCAGGTGCTAATTATGCCGCTAATGAAAGACACGTTTCAAGCCAAAAGCGAGAGCAGCAGCGACGTTGGAGGCGGCATGCAACAAGCTGCGTGATCAGCTCGTGGGCACAAATACTCTCATATACAGGCACTTGGACACGCATCGATATTGATGACTTAACGATGTGTGATAATCAAATTTGCGGTTGAAACAACAGCAACAACTAAATGCCTGCCTGCCTGTCTGCTTGCCTGCCTGACGTTGCCGTTGACAAGGGCTGTATATAGATATATACTCTATGCAAGTGTGTGAATGCGTGCATGTATGCGGTCAGCGGGTCAAGAAGACAAAGTGGCGTTAGTTTGACGCTAACGTCGCTGCTGCTACCGTGACGTTGGCGTCTCTTCTCACGTCTAGACTTTGTTTTGACTTTATTCTAATTGATGCAGTCGTGCGCGGCACTGATTTGTTGTTGTTGTTTCCAGCACTGCAGTGTTGAATTGTCTAATTTGAAAATTGCAACGGTTTGCATTCACAGTCGTCGGCCCCTACGCATATTCATTTGGGGCGCACAACAGCAACAGCAGCAAAAGCAACGGCAACTAACTGTAAACATGACGCGCCAGTGGCAGCGTCGCAATGTCTGTCATTTCAAGCAGTAGCAGCAGCAATGACAGAGATAGCAGATATAGCGAGAAAGGGGAGCAACGGTTGTGGGTGGGTGTGCAAAGGGGAGAGGACGGTAGCTACAACAACGACAATGACGATGACTGCGAACTCGACATGATTATGAAACGCATGTAAAATGAAGGGAAACGCGTGCAACTTTTTTCTTTTTTTTTTTGTTGTTGCTCGTGCAATTTGCAAAGCGCAGCAAAAGTTGAACGAAAGAGTGTGTGTGTGTGTGTGTGTGTATGTGGGAAGAAGACTGGGAGAGAGTGTGTGTGTGGAGGCAGGACTGTGAGCTGGGGCTGCTTACTGCATACATACATACATAAATGCATGGGGTTGCCAACCAGGCAGTCAGTTTTACTGTTGGTCGCTGTAGAGGGGGAGTAGGGGAGGATGGTTAAGCTAACAAATCTACGCTGCTGACTGCGTTGCGTTGCGCTGCTGCCTGCGCTTTATTTATTTTTTCAACATTTTATGTTATGCTGTGTTATGTTTGTGTGCGTGACTTTTTTTTGCGCGTGTTGTCAACAACATTGAGGCTGCCACTGCCATTGCTGCTTCCACTGCTTTATTTAAATAATCACAAAACTGCAGCAGCAGCAACAACAACAACAACACCAATAGTAATAGCAATGACAACAAAATGCTCATCATCATCGTTATCATCAACATCAGCGGCAATTGCAGTCTGGGCTGCATTTTCATTTGTTTTAACAGTTGGGGGGAGGTTAGGATTCGTAAAATTAATTGGCGACTGCAGCAACTTCATTGTTTGAGAAAAAAGGGGCGAAATAAAATAAAACATACCTTAGGTACAAAATATGTGAATTTCTTATCTAATTGGAAAAAAATGACGACCTTCGAACAATAAGAAGTGAAAAAGAAACTAAAAAGAAATTGTAATATTTAAAATAATAGCAAACGAACAAAATATTTAGAAATACTACTAATACTACAGTAAGCAGACGTTTTAATTAAAATGCAGTCTGACTATTAAGAAATTAAATCTCTTAGGGGCACACTAAAGTTATTCCAACAACTTGCGCTGCAAAAGTTCCAAAAAGGCTCTGCAGATTGTTTCCAGTACTTTGTTTTGGAATCTTGGCTTGAGGACAGTAGAATTGTGTTTTATTAGTTCTTAGATTTCTTACGCAACAGCCAGTTCTTTTTTCTTTGTTCAGGTGTTTATGTGGCTTCTAGGTCAGCCTTTTATAAAGGGTGAGACCCATATATTGCATTATTTCCACCATAGGCCCTTCCTGAATTAAGAAATATATGTGGACTGGGTAAAAGTTTCCTTCTTTAAGAGCATATGTTTGTGTTTGAGAGGAGAGAGCGATCCTGCGTTGGTAGCATTAGTCCATCTGAGAAGCCCCTTGCCAAAAATATCTAGCTGCTCTATAATTTTAAGGTAATTAAAAAAACGACTCTAGTTTAAAATGGAAGGGGTTTTGGAACTCTATCTAACTTACATATATGTATATATTTATTATCGTTATGAACCTACAACCCACATACACGTACATACATATGTACCCTTATGCACATATGTTTGCATGTGGAAGCAAGTGGCCCGCACTTAAACAATGCATTACAATGACAAATTATATTTAGGGGCAACTGCAATTTTGTTTGTTTTCCTTTTCTGTATACAAGTGTATTTGTATTTCTTTGACTGCAATATGTGAAATTTATTTGGCGCATTTCTCATTCTGCTCGTACGTTCACTGCTCCACCTTGCTCGCACTCTCACCCTCTCGCCCTCTCGCTCTGGTGTGATCTTTTATGCATTTGCTGCCATTGCCCAGCGGGCATTTTTCTTATTTATTTGCGATATTTATTTCTTTCGTTGCCTTTGCTTTTGTCAGAGCCAAACAACGACGACGAAGGTGTCGACGTCAACATCGACGCCAACGCTAAAGCTAACGCGCCAGCGCCAAGTGCTGTGTTTGCTATAACTTGTAGTAGTTGTTGTTTTCTGTTATTTCTCTTGTTCGTTGTTGTTACTCATTCATATGTTACTGTAGTTGTTGTTGTAGTTGTTTCTGCTGCTGCCGCAGCTGCCGTTGTTGTCTGTTGTTTGCATTTGTGACAAAAATAAATTTGCTTGCATTAATTTTCCGGCTGCAATTGCCACGGGCTTCTTCAACTGCCCACCTTCCGCACTCTTCGCTCTCGGCGACTCTTCCTCCCCCTGTCTCCCTTGTCACCCTTGTTAACTCGTTCATTCACTTTCCATAGCCCAATGCCCATTGCAGCAATCAAATTCAAGTGAATGCAAATGTTTGACTTTTTTCGCTGCCGCTGCTGTTGCTGCTGCGTTTTTAAGCAGCGCTGACTCAGCTGGCGTCGTCGTCGTCGTCGTCGACGTCGACGTATTGAGTAATAACTGCTTGCCAGCTCACAGTGGTGTTCACATGTTTGGGTAAAGGCAAGAACACTTGCTTTGCCCATGACGACTCCCTATAATCCTTTGACTCAAAGCCAAGTTTTATAAATGGTCTTATGCCTCACTGCTGCCAAATGCTTTGACTCAAACAAACTGCAACTGCACATACATATTTATATACGAGTATGTATGTATGCGTATGCGTGCGTGTGTATTTACACATGTATTTGTGTGACTTACAATGGCTCGTGGCAATTAACGCGCAAAAGTCAGCGACTGCAACGGCCTGTTTGGGAATAAGTATGTTTGAATGTATGCATGCATGCATGTTTGTAGGTATGTGTGTGTGTGTGTGTGTGTAAACACGTGTATAAAGCAATAAACAAATATTTACCAGCGACCAAATGTACAAAATTTACACAAACATACTTACATACACACATGCATACTTAAAAACGCTCTCCTCGCTCCCACATATTGGCATTTATTTATTGCAAGCCAAGCGGTCAACGCTTGTGGCCGCCGCTGGGCTCATGAAGTTGATGCTGATGTCGACGATGATGACGATGCTGTAGCTGCTGACATTGCAGACAAATATTCAATGCAATACCTGACATCTGCATACATACTACATAGTTGTAGATATGTATATATGTACGTGCATACGCATATTTACATATGCATGTATCTATGTACTTATAAATATGGATTATGTATATTGTGAGTGTTCTCGGGCTGTTTTCATTACGTATACGCCTCAAGCGCCTTCATACATTTATAACATTTCAAAAAGAGCACAAATTTGAAAAAGCATGCTTATTTGTGTAGAAAGAATGAGGAAGGGCCACATAAGAATATGGAAGGGAAAACGAAAACCCCAAAAAGAGCATAAGGATAAAGAGTGGAGTAACAGAAAGCTAAAAGAGGCAGGAGGAAGAGTACTGATATATGAAAGAGTGAAAAAGTAGCAGTAATACAGAGATAACAAGGTTGAAGAGAGGGCCAGAGAAAACAGAAAACGATAGCAACAAAAAGACAGAAATGCCTTACTGGGAGATAAACCGAAGCGGAAATGTCCAGGAGGAAGGATAGACGATAGAGAGAAGGAAATAATAAAAATAAAATCGTAGGATGCAAGTGAAGGATGAAGCAACCAACCACAGATCATGGCGAAACAAGAGAGTTGAAGTTAGGGACACTAAAAAAAAGTGAGAATCTTCTGAGAATAGATGAATGGTCGTATAAGACCATAAAGAAAGTAGCAACAGGAAACAAAGTAGTACAAGGAAAGAAAAGAAGTAAAGAAAAATGGATTGAATAAAAGGAATTGAGGGTCAGAAATACGAAATCAAATAACCAAAATATTCTATTAAACACATTATACATCAGTATATATCCGAATATAGTTCTGAGACACATGGTGTCTTATCGCATGTCCATTTCTCATACACATTCTCTGGGGCAATTGCAAAAACTTACAATAATTATTTGCTTTACGCAACGCGCATATGAAATAATTACAGAAACATGGAGTTTTAGAATTTGATGCTAATTATTATTTCATTTTAATTGCGTATGCGTATTCTATTGGAGGGGGATAGAGAACCGGAGAGTGATAGAGAGAGGATAAGCCAGAGAGGAAGCGGGCACCTTTCATACATGAGTGAGTCGCCGCGCCAAGTTGAGTAGAGCAGAGAAGACAAATTGCGGTGTCTGCGGTTCTCTCAGCCTCTGCCGCTGGCCGGAAAAGTTCGCGGGCTCTTTGCACTCAACACCTGTGCCACAGCAACAGCAACAGCCACAGCCACGCCCCACATTTCTATGGATGTATGTGCAAGCGCTTTTGACAAAAATTCATGAGACGAGCGGGCCAACAATACAGTAACAAACAGTCGGCGGTCGAATGCGTGCGTATTAAATTAAAACTGAAGTTTTGCACGCTACATTTGAAGCGGCAACATCAACCACAACCACAACAACAAAATGCAACAATGTTAAAATACAAACAACAAAAATGTACAACGGCAGCGCTGCTGACGCCAACGGCAGCAACAGCGGCAGTCATAAAATGTGGCCCGCCAACGAGCAAAGCTCAACTCATGTGGAATTGATGTGCAACGCTATGTTTGCTCGTCTGTCCGCCAGTCTGTCTGTTAGGCATTTACTGAGAGTGGAGTAGAGAGGGGGGGACTGAGGATTCACTCATGCAGTTGGCATATTTGCAACTTTGCAGTTGTTTTCTCCATCTATTTTTTTTCGATTTGGTTTTTGGTCGCTTTTGTTTGAACTTTGTTTTCAATGTTGCATTGCATTTCGTTGCCTCACTGTTGCATTAGATATTTTGCAATTAAAAGCTAAACACGTCGCACCAACAACAACAACAACACCTATTGCTGCCCACCCACGTTGCTGCAGGCGAATGGCCAAGGCCAACACCACGTGCTGCTGGTGAGATACTGAAGAGACATTACAGTGGGGGCAGAGACAGGGAGTGAGTGCTGAGCAGCGTCTGTAAGCTGGGGCTGTTGTCATTGCCAGCCTGCGGCGACAACAATGAAGCGGCACAGTAGTCCGCCAACGATCAATATTCATATAAATGCAGTTTTCATGTTGGGTCTTCTTTAATATAGTTTTAATTTATTTATTTATTTTTTTGCGGCAGGTTTCACCTTTAAGACTAATAAAAGAGTATAGCACAATATAGAATATATATAGAATATAGAATAGAAGGCACTTAAGCTTCTAAAATTGCAAAATATTTTTCCTAAATATTTCTAAACATTTTCTACATATTCAATGTTTTGCTTTAAACCAAATACGTTTGTACTATGAAGCTAAAGCAATTTTAAAGTTCTCAATTTTATAGTTTTCATTAATTTAATATAGTTTTTATTTATTAACTTATTTATTTGGCCAGAGTTTTACCTTTAAGACTAATAAAAGAGTTTTTAAGTAGTTCCTAAAATTCCAAAATATTTTTCCTAATCATTTCTAAACATTTTCAATTTTATAGTTTTCATGTTGGGTCTTCTTTCATATAGTTTTTATTTATTAATTTATTTATTTGGCCAAGGTTTTACCTTTAAGACTAATAAAAGAGTATTTAAGTAGTTCTTAAATTGCAAAATATTTTTCGTAAATATTTCTAAACGTTTTCTACCTTTTCAATGTCTTGCCTTAAACCAAATACGTTTGTACTATGAAGCAGCAATTTTAAAATTGTTTTGCAATTTTTTTGTTCAAATATACAAATTGTTTATGCACCACTGTGCGCAGATGTTTAAGTGTTTCATGTGTATGTGTGTGTGTGCCGCATTGGCATTTGCATGGGACGTGGACGTGGACGCGACGACGACGACAACGACGGTGACGTCGCATATCAAGAAACTGCAATATCAAGCGAGTGCAATCGACGAGCGTAACGACATCGCCTCAGAATTGTGAAGTGAAGTGCAGTCGTCGTTGGTGCTGTTGTTGTTGTTGTTGTTTTTGTTGTCTCTGCGCATGTGTCGCTGATTATCTGCGTCAATGCCAATGTTGTTGTTGCCGCCTGAGCGATTTGTCTGCAACTGCTGCAAAATGTCATTCGCCAGAAATCAAATGAAACCAAGCCAAACTATATAGCCAAAGCTAAAGCCAAATCGAAAACGTGAGCTGGCAATTAAGCCAATCTCAGTCAAAGCCATGATTTGCCCATGGGCCATCAAACCATCAAGCCATGAGCCTCAAACATTGAAGCAATCGAATGCCAATCGTTAAAGGCTGCCAGCATAATATAAAGTGAAAACTTCTTAGAAGAACGAAACGCGAATAATACAAGTATATAGAAAAATCGCTGAAGCACATAAATTATATTTTAATATTTCTAAGAATATATAAATTGTTGGGCAGATTGAAAATATGAGCTACTTAGACCCATGCTTACTCTTTCCAGGCTTCTACTTAGCCATTAACGATATTATATTTTTAAGCAAAAACATCGAAACAATTCAAACACTAGAGCTACTTCGCTTAGTACCTTTGTTGCAGATATCGTGAGACTTTAAAGTATGCTCAGTTCGTGTAAGGGAGTCTCTACTGTAGCTAATGCTATCGCTTTAGTTTATAGTTGCAGCATTCGGTCATATGTCACTCTTATAGGTCCATTTCGGTTGCAACTTCTTGGCAGCATAGAGCAAATATTTTAATTTGAATGCCAACCATATAAGTTCTTAATGAAAATCAATGTGGCCATGTGGCCGCAGACAAGTCACATAAATAAGAAGAAGAATGCCTGACCAGGCCAAAAATCAAAGTCAAACCAAGCCGAGACACGACGAGACGAGAAGAGTTGAATCGAGCAACATTTTCCGCCTTTGTTTGTCTTGCTGATTAGTTTTCCCTACATGCTCGATGTACGAGTAGACAACTGTGACGAATGTACATCAATAGCAGTTATAGCAATAGCATGCAGCATTCAGTCGGTCGCTCAGTCGCCCAGTCGCCCAGTCTGTCAGTCCATCAGTTCATCAGTCTCTGTGGCCAATTTGTGTACAGTTTTGTGTGCTGCGTGTCTTGGCCGCCATTTCCGCCGTTTGGCGCGCAAAATTCGATGCGCTGCGCTGCGGCCTGTGAGAAATTCTAGGAAAAATGTTGCCCGCTTGACTGACTGAATGAATGAATGAATGAATGATTGAGTGAGTGAGCGAGTGAGCTGACGAGTAAGTGCATAAATGAATGCATGAATGAACTATGTATAAGTAATATTCAAGTCTCGGCAACTGTCTATACTCGTACATAAGTCGTTTGTTCGCTCGTTTTGATTTCATTGTTTGTCGACGATTTTAATCATTTAATTAAAAGTCTGCTCTTTAATTTGTTCAACAGAAATAGAAATGGAAAGAGGAGGCAAGGTCTTTGCACGCAATTTGTAAATTTTTTTTTATTATTACCTTTTGCATTAATTTGCCAGACGCAGGCAAAAAGTGAAGCAATTCATGTATCATTTGTGAGCCTATCGTTACACGCAAAGAAGAAATGGAATGGGTAACAGATACGAAACGATAACCCAAGATGCATTTAAAACAACAATAACAATTGTGCATATCTGACTGACCAACAGCTGCAATTAGCAGTCGTTTTATTGTTGTTAAGACAAATGGAAATGTGCGTCATTACATCAATAAAAATTTGTTGCACGTTGCTGTTATTCCTACGCGTATTCCTATTGTTGCTGTTGTTGTTGTTGTTGTTGCTGTCTGTGCAGTCACATGCAACATACTCGTAATATGGCTCAGATCCCAATCAGTTGCCAGTGGAATTTTCACGGCATGGCAACACAACACAACGCAAACAGCACCAAATGACACGTGCAGCAGCAGCAGCAGCATCATCATCTCCATCAACAACATTATGATGGACAATTTGATGATCAGCAGCGTCACCATCATCATCATCGTCATCAGCAGAAGCAGTTAACGAAGCGCCAAAGCCAAAAGATAAGCAACTGGGGAGCAAAGTTTCGGGCATGCTGTGACCGCATTTTGTGGTCTAACCAACTTGGCCAGCTATGACAGCTGCAGCAGCAGTAGAATCAGCAGCAGCAGAAACAACAACAGAATCATCCTTTACCTATTAAGCACACACACACACACACACACACACACACACACACAATGGCTAGAGATGAGAAATACGTGCCTAGTTGTCTGCAAAAAATTATGATTTGTATTGCTGATGAATAGTTCTTTCTAAGTCTAGTCTGAACTATTTATTCTCCAACTTATACATATTTTATTTCAATGGTTAGCGACACTTGTTTTCATCAACTGTGAATCACAAACGACGCCTATAATGCACATTATAATTGTTGATACAATTTACGGCAAATATGCACTTAAAATCCATTTTTAAATTGTCGGAAATACTGTTTATAGCGCTTTTAAAATTAATTTAAAACAATCTGCGAATTTTGTTTGTTTGTAGTTTTCTATATTTATTGAATCTTCTCTCTCAGAGACTTACCATAAGTAATCAAATCTTAATTGAATATAGGTGTTTAATTAATTACTATTAAATATTCAATTACGGCTCTAATTGTTATTGTTGGGTGGGGCGGTCTCTTCGCCGGAGTCGTGTATGGCTAGTCTGCCAAGTTAAATTCTGCGCAAGTCTATTTGGATGGTTCCGAAGCTTGAGCTGGTAGTTTGCTTTCACCTTGGCGATTTCATCTCTAACAGGTCCCACATTTAAATCTTTATAGATATTTTCATTCCGTATGTACCACTGTGTCCCAGTGATGGTTCTCTTCTGCAATTAAAATGGTTTATTCAAGTTAGGCTCATGCGATGCAGAGTTAAAGGCTGGCCCTCTTTCTGCTTTAAGTCTCCACTATAAAGCCAATCTGAAACATGTATGATCGACCATATCAACAAAAGTGAAAGTTTTCTTTGAATTGAAACAAAATTTAAGTTCATTCATTTATATATTTATTATTCTATTACCACCGTCACTTTTTTATTGTCTAAAAAGTAAACACCTGAGATTAAAAGAACAAATTACGCAAATAACTTAATTTGCAAGCAATTGTGAACTTTCAAGAACTGGAATAAACCGCCTCTTAATGGAAACTGAAACAGCTATTTGCGTTTTGCTTCTCAGAGCAGGTAATTGGAACAGATCGGGATACGTGTACATACTCATTATATATGTGAAATGTAGAGTAACATTTCTCCAATATTTAACGAAATTTCAGCTGCAATGCGTCCAACCAGAGCTTGTAGAAATCTCATTTGGAAATAATCAATACTAATTCATCTGCATTTCAAATGTTATGCGCTACAAAATTCCCTATGACTCACCAGATGCAGCCACATTCCCATCTCTAACCCTTAAATGCAACATCCTGCTCTGCCCCACTCATGCAAGTCCTGTGTGCGGCTTTTGCCTGCCGTTCGTTGTCATGCTTGTTGGCTAGGATAATTTCTGTGCCAGCGAGCCAGCCAGGCAGCCAGCCAGCCAGCAATCCAGCCAGCCAGGTCACCAATGTCTGCCATGTACATCTTCGTCCTTTAGCTCCTTGCTCTATCTGCGTGTCCCTGTGCCATTTGCATGATAACGTGTTTATAATTTTGACCCAGTTTGTTAATGCCCCCATCTCGACACTTTCTCTCGCTCCTTCGCTCGCTCCCCGTATCCTCGCCAATCGCTCTATCTCTTTACGCTGAATTGTTCAAGGCATAAATATGGCACAGATTTCATAACAGCGTTGACTAGCGGTCTGTGCCTCGCCTCCTGATGTTTCACACAATGCAGACAGCAGCGATGACTCGCCTGTTTTCATACTCTTTCTACGTATCCTTGGGGCACATTCATTTTGTATTGATGTACGATAATGTAACACTGGAGGTAACAGATATATGAGTATCTATATCTAACATATTCGACTGCCTTTTCCTTGACCTGCGATCTGTTAAGTCTATTATTTCCGTTTTTTAAATTTTATGAATTATATACAATTTTATAAGAAAGATGTGGAATATATTTCTGGAATTGAAGACTAATAGTGATTCCTCTTTCAAATAAAAACTTAGAAATTATTTTGTATGGAACCGACAAGCGATAATGATTCGATGAAGAAAACTTTAGAAAAATGATACGTTTTTTAGAATATCCATATCATCATTATCTTAACTAAATAGGGAGTGACTTATCGTACTTAAAATTTAAAAACAAAAACTATACTTAATTTATTTTTAACGCCAGCCTTTAATAGGATTTTTATGAAATTATTTTTAGTCATTACCTTAAAAATACTTCATTGAAGCAATGATTCGAAAGTAATGGCAGTTAGTTGCTTCGGTTAGGTAGATCAAGCGGATGTTGACTGATAATGGTTTAATAACCAAGTATTTATTTATTTTTTTTATTTATTTATTTATTTATGTCGACATAGGTAATATACTATATATATATAAATTATAAAAACCATCTTATAAGCTAGAAAAGGCATAAGAAGGAGAAATCTAATCAAATTACAATAATATCTAATTAACGCCTCCGACCCGGTGGGGTAATATTATTTGCCCTTCGACTCGCTAGAATAGCTCCATCTCGAATTATAAATTCTAAACCCAAAACTCTTTTAGAGGGTGTCTTAAAGTCAGACTCTGCCTAGTCAAGCAATCGAAATGTAGTCTAGTTTGATGAAAAGCCCATCAACAATATTAAAATACAAGGAACAAACGCCTAACTCCTCAAAATATCATAGATTTTGTTGTGCAGGGTGTTCCATAGTTGGGCTTACCCCATGGTACTTACTATTCTTGTACTGTTTTTTTTTGCTTTGCCTCCTTCTGTTGTTGTTGTTGTTGGTGCTGCCGTGCGCCCGGTCCATTTATCTTTTGGGCATGCCAGCCGCATGCCTTGCATCCGTTGCTGATGTCCTTAATTGCTGCCTGATGCCTGCTGCTGTTGTTATTGATGTTGTTGCTGCTGTTGCTGTTGTTGTTGCTGGTGCTGCTGTTGGCGCTGCACAAAGATTAACATGTCGACTTTACCCAACGGCCTCTGCCCGTCAGTCTGCATAAATTTGCATGCACAAACACTAGGCTGCTAGTGCAGCCCTCTGCTGTCCTCTGTTGCCCCTCAGCTCCGTTCGCACCCTTCTATGGGATGCCATCGATAGTCGCTGGCCTAAAGGATTGTTCACATTTATTTTTGGTGCAACATTTTGGCTGCCGTCCTTCTATGGGGCGAGGCGGCACTTCAAAATGTTTTTGTGAACAATTTTCTTTTATTTTTTTTGTAATTTTTTTGTGTTTCTTTTTTGGTCCGCTATTTTTGGTCGCTGCAATTTTTATTTTATTTGCTAGAGCGGCGCACATTTTGCGCTAATTAATATTTCATTGCGTCGAGGGAGGGCGCACAATGGCAATAAGAACAACAAGAAAAATGGAAAAAACAAACAAACAACTGAATGTGCAACGATGGACAAGCCATGGCTAAGCATTTGCTTCCATATTTGTTGCTGTTGTTGTTGTTGTTGCTGCTGCTGCTGATGCAGTTTTGAGTGCCGCTAAGAATTTTTCGTTCGAGTTTTTTCCAATTGCTTGGCATTAATTGAGAAAAAATGTACACTTTGCAACAAATTTGTTCGTTTCAATGCTGTCCGTTTGCTTATTTGTTTGTTTGTTTGCTTGCTTTTCTTTTGCGTATGCGCTTTGACTGATGTTTGTTGTTGTTGCTGTTGTTATTATTGTTGAAAATTTGCATTGTCAACGGGGCGTATGATTGACATTGTGGTGGCGTTAAATTAGTGACACATTAATTTCAATTAATCACAAGGCTTAATTATAACGGCACCAGGCGTTGACCAGACAGCACACCACACACCACACACACATACAAGAAGGAGGAGGAGAGGAGGAGTACAAGGAAGAAGGGGCGAGACATTAAAAAGGGTCGCGCTCATAAATTACAAGACAGAAAGCCGTAAAAGCCGCGTAGATGAAAAACCTCAACTAAGCTGCAAAGAAAAAAGAAATGAAAAAAAAAGGAGAAGAAAGAAAAAACGACGCGCGTTAAATGCATACATACATGAAAAGTCAAGAAAATGCTCATTTATAATTGCCAATGGCAGCCGTGGCGACGCGGCAGAGGCGACAACGATGGCTACGATGAGTTCATTACAATAAATTATGCAAACCAGGGGGGAGGGCGACAAGGGGGCAGGGGTAAGAGGTGGCGACGCGCCTCTCTGCCTCTGTAATTAAACGCCATTTTGAGCAACGCTTTTTTTTTTACCTATAATTTCTCTCTCATTTTGTTGTTGGTATTATTGTCGCCTAGAAAGCCTGGCTGCTGCTTTTGTTGCCACTGCGGTTGCAATTAGCGCACTTTGCAATTGCAACTGCCACACACACACACACATTCATACACACTTATGTACGCATTTAGTAGGAAAGACGTTTATGCAGAATCATTATTACAAAAACAACTTTATGGTGGTAATTTTCAAGTACTATACAATATAATTGGCGAGAAAGCTATGCGCAAATATAATCATGGTTGCAAATGGATAATTGAGTGAAGTTTAGGCCTCAAATAGGTACCCAGGACCGTGAAAAATTGGGGGAAAACGCATAGCAGTCGAGCTGGCGAGGAAGGGAACTTCAGCACGCATCTCTTCTGACAAAAAAAAAAAATCATTTTTAGGACAGAGCAGTGCTGCCAAAACACAAATGTGTGTGTGTGTGCCATCGAGGCTAATACAGCCAAGTCATGACAATCTACGAACTACTAGAACGATTTAAGTTTGCACGGTGGACCACTTTTCGTTAAGCAGAAGCCGCCAACATTTGCATCCCATCTTATGATTATTGAAGAAGCTTTAGAGATGAGGAGGAAAGAGAAGAGGAGGGAAAGCACAGAACACCTTCTTTGTTATCGTTCAGCAATTAACAGGCCAAGGAGGCTCAGAGCGGAGCTATAAAAGACCAAAGGGGGACTCACAAAAAGGCAATCTCAACCTAGGGCCAATAAACCATGAAGTGCTTTAAAATCGTACTTAAAACATTAACATTTGAATTGATGATTCAATAGGCTGTGAAGATGAAGGGGGATGTCCACGTCTATACTCAAATCAATGATAATACATACTCTGATGAGTATATTCATTGCTAATGTTTGTGAAATTCGCTTATTTTGTTCAAAACTAAAACTATTTCGACAAATTAGTTCGAATGCGAAAACGTGTTTTGCGTTTTGATTTGTCAAGTTTTCTAAAAAATTATTTAGCAGTAGCGAATCCTAATTGGAATCTAAATTTGGTGACCCCTTGTCGAGTTAACTTAATTCCGCGCATAAACCTAGTAAAAGCTCACACACACACATATACCGGCTAGCAGGACTGCAGTTGTTTTTATTGTTGTTGCACTTTTCCATTGCTTTCTCTTTGCAACATCATGTTGTGGCTGTGGTTTGTTGCTGCTGCTGCTGCTGCTGCTCTTGTGATTATTGTTATAAATTCCTGGCAATGTGTGCTGCGCTCGTCGGTTTCGACTACATCGGGCAGGTGCGGGCATGTTGATAAGTCGGCTGCACTTGCTTAAGCACTTTGTTTGCACTTAGAGTGCTGGCCAGTCTCCTCTCCAACTCAAACTCCAACCCCAGCTTTAACTGCACCTCCGTGTACTCGTGCCATCCTCATCGTCGCTGTAACTCGATATATGCGCGTGTATTTTGCTCATAATTTATATGCGCCACATTGTTAAATAATGTTCGCACTTTGGCCAACCGAAAAAAACATATTTATAATGATTGTGGCCACCACTTCGCAGCCACGAAATGCTGCTACAGCTAGAGTTACAGCCCCCAGCTACTGTTAATGTGAAAACTGATTGTAAATCAAAACAATTTTTAATGACAATTAGATGTTTGGCGCATTGTTGGGTGGTCGCCTCGTTGCGAGACAGTTTGGGGGCAACCAACAACTTAGAGCCAGGCTATGAAGTCACTAAAGGCGCGTCGCGTTGGCAGCTCCAAAAGCAAAGAGTGACTAAGGCGGCAAAGGCTCATACTAGGCAAGCAGAGGCAGACGAACGGTTGGACAAATACTCGTAGTGGGGCAGGCAATGGGGCGGGCTGACTGAGAGAGTCAGGCGACCGTGCCAAGCGACACGCAATAAATTAGCGTAAATTTACAACATTTGCTAAATTAAAACAGCTCGAAAAGAGCAAGGGAAAATTATGCAGTCGACGGCAAAGAGTGCGCACAAATTTAGCAACATTAGAGGCGCATTAGCAACATTGGCAGGCGGGCAAACTTACTCTATATGTGTATACATACTAGGCCTACTATATGTTGAAAGGGCTGGACGAGAAGTACTTTATTCATAAATCAGTATTAGCTAAAAATTAAGTATATGTCTATAACAATTTTTCGCTTAAATTTCCAATTCTAGCATTACTCTTGCTAGAAATCACAACTCAGTGCTGTGCTCGCATTAATGGGTAATACTTATCCAAAACACACATTTAGCGTGCAATACTGGTTCCATTACTAGTATTACAAACTCTAGTACTCATTTCGGTAATAGTTTTTGTACTAGTTGTTCTGGTAGTAGGTTTGGTGCATGTTATTATACTAGTTTTAGTTTTCTTTAACCATGTTATGATATCAGCTCTGATACTGATACTGAAACTACCAATTACTCCTATTTTAATAATTCTTAGCTACGGTACAAGCTACGACATATAAAGTCTGTTACTGGTCCTTGATTCTTGATCATAATTTTAAGAATACAGATAAAGAATAAAGAGCTGCCCAACGTGTCGGGGGCATTAATAGACATTATTGTTGAGTTATTTTTTCTTATTTTTTAAAGTTTAAATTAAAACGTCATATTAGTAAACAATATCGACAGCACTATTTTTTGATCTGTTAAATAAATAAATTAAACTGTCTTCAGTTTTTTAAAGTCGTTTTCAAGAAGAACTTACAAAACTGTTGCCAACTTCTCTTTAATTCGCAAATGTTGAAAGTTGAAATTGGATTTAATTACCACTTTAGATAGTACCAGATCATAAGTATAAAGCTGGATCGAAAATGAACACTTTCCTTTATTTTTGTAGTGGAACTAATTCCCTCTTCAAACGTTTGCCAAATGCATGTAATTTTATCACGTTTTCTTGACGCTTTTCTTGAGGCAACCCTCCCCATATAGGGCTGACGATCCATGCCTGATACTTCGTCGCAAATTTTGCAACTGCTTCATCGTTTATTGTCGCTGTCAGTCGTCAGCGGTTCGCAAGTCTGGCCACAGCTCAAAGGGGGGTAATTAACGCGCCAAAAGACAAATAGATGCACAAACAGAACACACATGCATGCACACATACGAACATATAGTGTATATATAGTGTGTGTGGATATGCGCGATATATAAGTCTATGCTATCGCTACCATATTCCAACTCTGGCGACATGTTGCCGACGCCATTTCGACGATGTCGCCACACGCAAAGGACAAAGCTGCCGGCTGTCTAGTCTCGCAGGCTGGCGACACAAACAAACGAACCCAACCCCAACCCCCAAACCCTAACCCCACCCCCACAATCGCCCCCCACCCACTCACTTCACTCACTCAATTGCTTAGCGACGTCTTCACGTATTTTCTATTAAATTTATTGCGTTAATTTATGAAAATGTTATGCTCTGGCACATTTGCATATTTGTGCGAGTACATACAAATACATATATACATACATATATACTTATATATAGTACGTTGTATATGCATGTTGTGAAGAGCGAGCATTTTTGAACCATCACGCTATTTATTTGTACAATTTATAAAGCGAGCAGCTCAAAGTTCAATTTCAACTGCACAAATACTATTCCGATTGATTGCCATTGCTTTCGAAATTCATTTGATTTCATTTGCGTTTCATTGCAATCCGTTAATTTTCATATGCATTATGGCTCGTTCACTCCCACAGACAATCACGTTGACGAGAATGATTGAAGATGAGGCAGATAATCATCATCAACACCATGATAATCATCGTCGGTGTTGTCTAAGTTTTCGTCGGTTGGGCCTCATAATATTTGGGCAAAAACACTTTTAGCAAAACGCAACTGCAGCGAAAAATTGCCAGCGTGTGTGGTGTTTTCAAAAATAATTGCCAACTGCCTGCATAGTATTTGAATGGGCGGTACGAGGGGGAGGGGGAGGCAGGGTGCTCCGTATATTTGGGCTGGCATGCCGTGCAACATAAATCTTGGCAGAAAAATGCAGCGTAGTCAGCTTAATGCATTGGGTGCAAGGCGTTGTGGAAAAGCCAAACCATTCAAGTGAATGAAATGTAAGAACAAAGCCTGAGCTTTGAAGATTTTAAATAAAAGATATCGAACATACATACATTTTAGAGTATTAGAGATTAATTGTCGCAATCGATACGTT
>NW_022060543.1:0-25000 GCF_003285725.1 Scaptodrosophila lebanonensis
ACTTGATGAATATGTATATCTATATATATATACATATGTATATGTTCCTTGTTCCGCGACCTGTAATTGTGCAGTGTCTGTTTGGGTCAAAAGTTAATTTTCAGCGAGTGCAATATGGTCTCTAAAAGGGGTGGGAGTGCAGCGGCCTCAATGCCCAAAGATTCCCACGAGCTGCCTAACTTCTTGCCACAACTGAACTGAACTTGAACTTCAGCTGTTGCCATTTATGGTTGCAACTTCTTTTCAAAAGGGCCCTAGCGTGGGATAATGGGACTAAGGATGCGCTTCCCAGGATGTCGAAACAATGGAATGTCTGCATACTTACAAGATACTTCTCTACATTGTAGAACATTTATGGAAGACTTTCGGTTAAATAAAGTAATGGGGAACTAATGTTGTTAGGCTTATTAGTTAGGTTTTAAAGTGTGATTGTGATTTGTTGGGTGTTTCATTTTTTTTTATTTATTTATTTTTTTTTTTTTATTAAAGGGGGCTCTGAAATTTCAAAGTCGAACTACACTAAACTCTTAAGTTGTTGCCTTCAGTTTCATTATTATTAATTTAACACTTCTCTCCGTATCACGTACCTTCAATAGAATTTGTTTTCGCGGACTCCCAGCTCTGAACAAAATGTTATTTTAAATTTTTTACTTAAAAAGGTCTAGTAGTCTCGATGCTAGGTTTCCTCTTGCTGTATCTCTTGTAAAATATAGTTGCCCGAATTGCATTAATCTTTGTACATAACCCATTAGTTCGAATTTTTCATATCTAGAATATCTAAGAGTTTTCCATATCTACCTAGATTTTTCATTTCCCTTATCTTCTGTATTCATTGCTCCATACTATACACATAATAAGTTGAAACGGTTTTATGTTTCGTTAAGAAGTAAGAAAAATCTTGAATTGTTTTGGAAATAAACGTCAGCTATCGAATATTTTTATATATTTTCTCGCGAAGTTTAAGAATGTTCTAATTCCCAGGTATACTAGTTTTTATTCTTTGTTTTCCTTCTCAAATTTTCCAAACTGCGCTTGTGAGTTTTGTTTATGTTGAAGATTTATTTCTGTGTTTTGTTTGTATGTAGTTTCTATATATTTTCAACAGAAAGTTATTTCAAACCTTTTTGAAAAATGCTGTTGGTATGCAAATATTATTATATTAATATTATTATTTGAATCATATGTTGGTATGCAAATATTATATATGCCGTCAAATCTATGATATTCTAAGTCATTGGATAAAAAACTATAGCTTTCTATATTAGCTTTGGAGCCCCTTTTCCCATTTTGGTGTTCAAATTTGCCACAAAACTTAAGCTACGATCGGACAGGCAAGGAATTTCTACACAAATCGGTTTAATTTTACAAATTCGCTAAGAAAAGTGATTGACAAAAAGTTAGTCATAACAGACAGCTATATTTTAGTATTGAATTCTTATTGGTTATATACTTGAATTCGTTATAGTATTCATTTCTGTCTGATCATAGCTTTGGTGTGGAGGTTTTTCCCTTCAAGTGGTTGTCGTGACATTTGATTAGATATCTGACTTCTGCTCTAATCTATGTCCACACTCAAAGTGATGTTTAATATAAGCAATAATTATTCAATTATTAACAGGTTTGTTGACAAGAATGACTTCTGCTCAAAAATAAGTGGCTGCTAAGCAGGAAAGGGTGTATAAGGGATTAGATTAGATCTCTCTTGCTAGCTTCTGAATCTGGCAATTTAAATAGGAGAGATAGGTAAGGAGACTAACTTTGTTCACATTTTTTTTTCCAGACCTCTTCAAATAGACACTCAAAATTAAGTGCAGCTTTTCTTCTAAATTTTCCAAAGTTCTTCTACTTCTATGTATTTATAGTTTAGCATTTGATTTGATTTTTGTCTCCTTACTAGACTCGATTCTAAGAAAACGAACCCCAATCCCTTGTAACCACAAACAAAATAGCTTCTTAAGGGTGTCTGTTTAACTAAAACAAATATTTTTTGTTCTACCAATAATACTTTTTTCTCAATATTTATTATGTTTCCTGCCCCCTCATTAATCTATAGCGTTTTATTTGTGGTTTTACTTTCAATTTCGCGCAATTGGTTTTATTGCCGCACTTCACTTAGTTATCGCCACCGATTTCCACAGAAAGTCCATTCAATATTTGCGGATGCAGATAACTTCTAACAATGCTGCTATTCACATTTCTAGCATTCTAACTATCTGGGCAGATAGACAAAAGTCTGGGCCAACGTGAGACGCCTTTCCGCTTAAGGCATGACTCTGCAATGCTTCAATTACCAATCAAACAATTAAAGACACGCTTGTGAGCGCGCACGCGGCTGCTGCTATCTTGGCCCGAAGAACCAAGCCCAAGCCCAAATCGAAAATCTTAACTAGCCCGTCACACTATAGACGTGCGAGTACACTCTGACACTTTTTCCCCAGCCCGAGAGCTGATGGATGATTAATGAGCCACCGTGTTATGCCACGTTACCAAATAATAGACAGTCGTCGATAGAAAAGAGCCAACGCTCAGCCACTCGCCATGTCTTCTACTAAACGATCATCGTATGTCAATTTAGGCATCATTAGGAGTGTTTGTAGCGTTTGTTTTTTTTTATTTATTTTTTTATAGACACCAATAACAGCGATTGGAGCAACCTAACCCTTTTTATGGCTGCTGGTTTGGCTACGGCATCGGCTTCGGCCGACTGCCAATCGATTAGCAGGCGGATCTAACTTTGATTTTGCAGAAACGGCAGCAGAAACGGCAGCAAGTTGTAAGGTGTAAATAATTCAATCAATCATTTGTCAACAGATTTGGCTTCCGTTTAACTTCAACAAGGCCCGCCTCGTGTCTGGCCCGTGAGTTCAGGGTCAGAGGCACTACCACTGGCAGTGGCAGTGGCAGTGGCAGCGGCATGTCAAAGATTGTTGCTGTTGCCGTTGTTGTTTGTCTGGCTTCTATCCTGATGGCAGAAACTAAAATGTGCCGCCATTGAATTGTCAGGCGGCCTGGCAAGTAAATCAATCCGCTTGCCAGCCCAGGCATCTGGCGAAGAGCGACAGCTGGGCCGAGCACGTCGAGGCCGGTGAAAGGCGTGAAATGATTGAGCTCAGAGCTGAACTCGGGGTAATACGAATCATATAGCCATGTAGCTGGTAGTAGCACCACAACAGCATGAAGTTGTTAAAAGATTGATGCGACAATAAGGTCCCCCTCTCCACAATTAATATATAATTATGCGAGTAGAGAAGCAGCAGCTAACTATATGCTTTTATAAGAACTATATTGTATTTAGAACTACTGAGCATACTTGCTGAGGATTAAGTTGAAACCTAACTAACAGTCAATACCCATTCTTTTGGTTTACATTTGAGAACTTTTAATCCATGGCAACAGAAAAGCAGTGTTTTAAATTGAAACTAAACCTACAATCGGAAACTGCCATTTATTTAGTTGCAAAAGAAAACTTCAACAACGAGTTAAATTTTTAAAAAATTGTAGCCACATTTAGAATATGAACATTATGAACCTTTTTAAAAAATTTTAGCTACATTTAGAAATACTCTGTGGAATTGGAAGCAAGGGAGTTAAATTTTTAAATTTATTTGTAGCCTGCACAAAATTGTTAAAAATGCCAAAAAAAAAAAAAAAATAATAAATAAATAAGTTGCTCTTTTTACTCTCTCTGTAAGACATAATGCTGTAAGTTAAGGTCCATCATATCGGATAGTAAGTGTTCTGTATCTTCAAAAAAAAAAATAGTAACTGTCAAACAACTCTCTATTTCTTTAAAAATTCGAAATTCGTTTTAGAGTTTCTGTTTAAATATTATTACTTTCATGCTTTGTACATTTTCTTTGTCCTCTTTAATTCTTCTGCTACAATTAAGTTATCTGTATCTTCAAGAAACTATAGTAGTAGTTGCAAACAACTCTCCTTTGCTTCAAAGGTTTTTTTCTTTGGCTCTAAAATATTGTTTTAGAGTTGCTGTTTAAATATTATTGCTTTCCATATAGTTTCTTTCTTGCTTATTAATTTTCGTTTCTCCTTTTGCCCTCCTCGATCCTTCCGCCACAATTGTAACGGTATAATCTAGCGTTAAGTTATCTATATCTTGAAGAAACTATAGTAGTAGTTAGCAAACAACTCTCCTTTGCTTCAAAGGTTCTACAAATCTAGATTTGCTGCTTAAATATTATTACTTTCCATAAACAGCTCCATCCTTTACTCATTTTCGTTTCTCCTTTTGCCCTCCTCGATCCTTCTGCCACAATTGTAACGGTCTAATCTAGCGCCTTGCCTTTGACTTCAACCCGCACCCCTGCCTCGTTTATTCAAATTGCGCCGACTTCCCATTTAATACGCTTCTTGCACCCTCACACGCACCAACAACAACACAACAACATTTTTGTGGATGTTGTAACCTATCCTTCCTACAGGGACCTTCCAATGCCATATGCCAAGTCCTTGTCAAGTCCGCAGACTTGTGTGCTCAGCAGGCCGTGACTCGAGAGAAACTTGCCGAGAAATACGTTAAAAAGTCGCGTTCTCGGCACACCTGTGCGCTATGCTCGCCGGCTATGGGAAAAGGCACCACTTGGCTTTTAATTGAAAATTAAAAATGGCAGAGATAAGAAGTCGGCTTTCATAATAAACTCGATATTCAAATTTAAAAGCGACTGAAAGGTTTTTTTTTTTTGTATTTTGTATTTTGTGTTGGTTGGTTGCTGTTGACGCGTGAACAATGGCTTTGGAAATTGTCAAATGAGACGTTCTAAATCCCACATGTTTATAATCAAACACGCCCAACACAACCCCATTGAATGCATTCTACTTGTATATATAGTATGTACATATAGTATGCTAAATTGAATTGAAAGTCCGGCCGACGCGCCCGGATTAGGCTTAAATGGTGCTGTGCGAAAAACGTCATTTGTGCGGCAGGCGCAACAATCAACAGCCGGCATGTCCTTCCGCATTTGATGATGGATCTCTAATGAAATTATCAAACCATTTTAATAACAACTGGAAAACATGTGCGGTCGCCTAAGATGCGCAGACGCATGCGCAACACAACTTTGCCCATTGAAAGCGGAAATATATGTAGAGAGAGGGAGAGAGAGGGAGAGGGAAATCAGGGGACCCTTTCAGAGCCCCAGATAACAAAAGGGTGCGGCAGGGCTGGCAGTCGAGTCGGGGTTGGGCAGAACAGCCCTCATAAGCTGTCACACCGCCAGCGTAGTTGTTGCTGTTCATATCTTTGGCTGATCCTTTGGGATTGCTGCTGCCGACACTAGCGATGCTGCCACTTGCCACAGCCACTGATGATATCATGTTGCAATCGCTCGTGCCATGCGCTTTGTCCGCGCCTCGGCCGTGTTAATTGCTTTGCGCCGCATTTTGATTGCATTTATCAGAGCCAGCTGTATTATACAAGTATGTGTGTGTATATCGCATATAGGGGAGACAATGTTTACTTTGCGACTTAACTTTGCGCCCCGGACAATTGTAAAATCGATGCATGTATAAACCCACTCACCATTATCACGATCGCTGCGATCATCGCTGGGTAATGAACTTACAGCTGGAGCAAAGGCGCCAGCATTAGTGCCATTCATAGTGTAGGGTGTTTTGGGTCGGCCATCGAAAATGATTTCCTCGCCTGCATTTATATCCCGATTCGTCTCGTACCAGAGCTGCAATTTAAAAGCCAGCAACAAAAACAAAAATTAGTTTTAATTTCGATTCTTTTTTTTCTTTTAATTGAAAATTGGACGCGTGTCCTGCACACTTACCCAGCCGCCCATTATGAAACCTCTGATATTAGCCTCGTCCCCATCATCCTCATTAGCGGCGCGTATTTTTCTTAGCCATGTGGCCACCTGGGATACGGGCTCGAGCCAGCAATTGTAGCTCGAGCCAGTAACGACCTGAAAAAATTGTCAACAGATGGAAGTGAAATATTTTCAATGAAAATTAAATTAAATTTGTTACTTTAAATATTGATCTTTAATCTTATTAAGCATCTATCTATTCAACAAACTTGATAAAATTTACATTTACGAGTGAGCTATATCTTTGGCCCACTATAATATTATTGGAAAAAACAAACGCTAGATAGAATTTAAACAAAAAATTGAATGCTAGGAAGAAACACCTATTACTGCTTTCTCAAGTTTCTTTATTCTAGCTTTTCTACTTTCTCAGATCCTACAGTTCACACAGAGAGACGGGCGGACAAAAATATATACATACACGTACATATAAACGTGGCCTTTAATAACACAACTATCTTATTCTTTGAGAAAAATTAAAATATACGAGTATATGAAAGCCAAGTCTAAAAAAAAACATGCTCACAACTATTATTCTGTTCTGGTTTGCATATACCTTCTGAGTTCTGCCACGCCTCCTTATGTGTGTTGAAAACGTACGCACTAAGTTGCTAAGCCCCTTTTACCCTTTTTCTAAATTATTTTTAAAAGTTTTTAAATACAAATCGAATAGCTCTCATAGTTGTATGAAAAATTGGTGCAGACATCAATCATTAAATCAAATATGAAATCAAATTACGATATTTGAAGTTTTATAAAAATCCATTGACTTTTTTTATCACATAATAATATTTTCTATTTTCGAATTAAACACAAAAATAAGTTGTTTGTTTAAAATTTTCCAATCCGTAAAAGGAGCAGCTGTCGCCATCTTGTGTCTGCAACGTGCATAACTGTTCTAATTATAACAGTTGCACATCAAACAGCTCAGACACAAACCTATTTGCACTGTTATACTTGCACGTCTTTGGAAAAGGTAGCAGACGTGGCTGAAAAGTAGTTTCTCCTTGAAAAAGGTAGCAGATGAGAAATTTTAATTAAAACTTATTTAAACTTATTCGAAATTTTGGCTCCGTTTGCATTGTAGCGGAAAAAGTGTGTGTGCAGGGTATCAGAAATTCTACTTATATTTGAACATTTCCTCGGATGTACAGTAAAACGTGGCTCATCAACAGAGTGTTAATCGTTTTTGAAACATTTTTAAAAACTGTGTTAAGGATAGACCTTTGAGAAGCTATTGACGCGTTCATAAATCTTTAAAAAACGATGTTTAAAAGTGAATATGTATTTTATTTGAGCTAACTGTGTTACTTTTTCTCAAAAGTAGGGATTCAAAACCATACAAAAAGTGAAATTCCAGAAATAAATTGAATAAACAAAGCATCCAGATAAAGAAATGTTAATCCGACCTATCGCGATGGCACTGTTTTTTTGAAAAGTCTCTCAATGGAAGCCTTTTACAACTACATACCAAGCATGTATATTGAGGAAATGCCTTAATTATGCACATATTACGCCCAAAGCCACTCTAAAACAACAATTTTAGCTTAAAACAACAAAGAAAACTCGTAGAAGGCAGCCAATAAAAACGCAAGAAGAAGAATGCAAACTACTTGTTGCGAACGCGGCACTCGAATTAACCCAAATATCACTTGCCGTGGCGATTTGTAACACAAAGCCCAACAGCACAGCAAGACGCCGCCCTCAAGTCTGCCCCTGCCAAGGTCAACAACAACAGCAACAACGAATGGGAATGAAGTGAGCAAAAACCGCCGACAGTTTTTGTATACAAATACAAACGTCAGCGCGGGCAGCGCAGCAGCAGCAACCACAACAACAACAACAATGCACTGCTAAACACGCATAATTTACAGAAATCGCCAACTGTGGCTTGCCCAAAAAAAAATATAAACAGCGCCTTAGACGTTGAACGCTAAACAAACTGCACACACACACTCACACACATTTGGCAAAATGCACAAACTTTTGTTGTTGTTGTTGTTGCATGACTTTGCCTATATGCTGCTGCTGCTGCAGTCGACGTCTTTGTCGACGTTCATTCGTCTACACAGCCTCTTGCCTCTTGCGCTTGCTCTTGTCTATCAAGTCATTTGGAAAAACGGCGCTTTGCAGTTGTTGTTCTTTTTTTTCTTCTTTATTAAGTGGTGGGTGAGTTGCGAGTGCGTGTGCGTGTGCGTGTGTGCGCCCTCTTGAGTGGGAGAGTCTGCACTCTGTGGAGAGTTTTGGGGAGAGTGTGAGGCGAAGAGCATATGTGCTGCACGCTCCAAAAATTAAGTTAACAACGTTTGAAGTGCGCGCGCCGTGGCTTATGCAAGCAAAAAATAAAATTATTATGTTAAAAAGTCAATTCAAGTGCACTTACACACACACACGCACACATATACACATCTATATAAATGCATATGTATGTAGGAAGCTGCGAATATTTGTGGTTTGAGTGGTGTGTGTGAGATATGGGAATGGAATTGAAACTTCCTAGCCAATGATGCGCGTCTACAAAATTCGACTCACGCATAACAAATCACGAGCAGCGAGAATCAATCACGTTAAGCAATAAACTATTAAATACTTATTTATAAGCACAATTAATTCTCTACATTTAATATGCAAAACAAAACTTACAAGAGTCTGCTGTGCAGTATTGAATATAGACTAGTAGTATTAAGGACTAAAGGAATGCAAATAACTATAAACTGAACTTTTAATTCAAAGGTCACAAATGATACAAGCTTCTTATTTTGACATAAGATTATATATATTGCAATTGTGCCAATATTTTCAATCATTATCGTGAAAGAAATCATAAAGTATAATTATTAGCTTCATAATGGAATTTTATTAAAAATTTGGGCTTTTTTAATACATGATACGGGTATATGGAAATTCTAGAAAGATTTAGTCTTAAATTAATTCGGCATTCCAAATCTATTTTCGCAGCGTGTTTGAAGTGCTTGTACTTCTCTTTCCCTACCATTTGAGCTCCAATTGCAAATAAGAAAAAAATATCTATGTTGAAAGTTTTATTGCGCAACGAATCGTATAAACCATTGCGTTCAACGCAGTGGTATTTATTGCACTGTTCTTTTTTATCAGTGCTATATAGTCCACAAGTAATTTTAAAAAGAAAAACGTGCCTTAAAACATGAAAGAATTCAAATCATCATTAAAACTTGTCATAAATGAATGTTAATCTTTGCAATGAAACGAAATAATGAATTAACTGATAAAACAGACTATTCTAAAGCTACAATTCCGTTCTGATTATATCGTTAATGATTATTTTAAGCCTATCTAGAATACTGAAGATTCGGTACCTCAATCACTGATACAGTTCTTTTCTAGTGGCTACAAATGAAGATCAGCATTAAAACATGTCATAAATAAATGCAATGAAATGAAATAATGAATTAACTAACAAAATAGGTAGAAGCAGCCTATTTTACTTTATTTTTAGTTCTGATCTGATTACATCGAAAAAGATTATTTTCAACCTATCTAGAACATTGAAGATTCGGCGATTCAATTATTGATTCAATTCTTAATTAGTGGCTTCAAATGATGATGATTGCCAGCGTTTGTAATTGCGAGTATCGGTCACACATTTTCCCAACCTATTCGTTAAGCCTTTCACATGTGTGCAACATTTCATGGTTTTTCACGGGGTTTTCCTTTAGCGAGCCCAGCTCGAATTTCCATTTGAAATTTAATCCCGTTAAAAAAGAAGTAGTGAGCGATTTTTGCGCAATTTTCGCACAAAAAAATGGTCGCATTTTCTTTTTTTGGGGTGGCGGGCTGTGGAAAATCAAACGATTGGAAATAGATTTGATTAGCCGGCCGGAGCAGCTACTCGTATGTGTGCGCTCAATTGTCAGTCAAATGTGGGTTCCGGTTCGGTTGGGCCTAATCCCAGGCACCAGGGCTAAGTCCACACAAAGTGTACCCTAAATGAGGCTTAAGTTCGAGGTCTGCTGATGATTCCAATTAGTTTTGGGACGATGCGGCAGTGGTAGCGGCACATGCGCAAAAACCCTTCGATCGATTGTCAGTCAGTCAGGCCAGTCAGCCAAACAGTCATTCAGTCGTCAACTGACACTTTTTTCCCTTCCCTCCCGTGCCAGACAAACTGACAGACAATCCAATCAAATTATCGCGCCTAGTGCTGTTGACAATTGTTTAGACAGAGGCCTCATACCGCTACCTAAAACAGCCATAGAGAGTGTCATTCAGGTATTGCAACAATATTATTGTTGTTCCTCAGACGCTGTTTGCCACTCGAGCCCACACACACACACAGAGACACAGATACAGATACAGACGCAGATACAGAAACAGAGGCACGCTGATCCTTTTCCTTTGGATGATCCTCAAATCAAGCGCACTTTTTGCGTTCACATTTCCGTTTTGACAGATACATTGGCCGTATCTGTATCTGTAGCAGCCCTCAGGCAATTTGAAGCTGTTTTGTTCGCGCAAGCTTTTAGTTTTTTGGTTTTTTAGTGGCGTGGAACCCAACACTTTTCGAGATTATCTCCGGCGCGTAAATATTTTTCTTGCCCATTGACTGTGCCATGTTTGTGCCACCGTGCAAAAATGTTCGCCTCTTTTTAATAAAGTTATGAATAGAGGACACACTCGTACATGTTATTCCTGCCTTCGCTCGTCCCTTTAGTTCACACGTGCGCCTATGTCTGTGTCTGTGTATGTGTGTGTGTCTTGGCAGGATTAGGCTGACAATCACATTGCCTGACAACAACTTCTTGCCAATGCTAGGCTCAGCTCTCAAATAACTCAAGCAATGGTCGCTTCAAAGTCTTCTTATGCCCATAACTGCAAACTACACACTGTTATAGCTATATCTTATTGCTGATCATATCTATGGTGTGTGGCGGCCTCGTATTGCTGTTTCCGTTCGCTGCTAAAGACTCACAACTTATCTACACACTTACTCACTCGCATAAGGTCTCTGAGTTGTCTGAGCGGAACTTAGAAATGATAATGGAGTGCTTTTTATGATTTATGTTTGGTAAGACTCTTGATGTGAGGAAATACATTTCCGCACTAAAGTATGTGCCATATTTTAGTAGATATTATTTAGTTTATTTTGACCATCATGTCCACGAATTTTAAATCGGAATAAGGCATAGCCATAGTATATATATACAAGAGGGCCTTATGATCAAGTGTGGAATTTGAATTGAACATACAAAAAGGCAGGAAAACCAAAATCAAGAAAATACCTCAAGAAAAAAATGAACTGCCAAATTGTTTTAAACATATTTCTTGCTGTTTTCGGAAGAAACAACAATATTTCCTCCAAACTGTTGTCAAGGTAAAGCTACGTTCAGACAGGCAAATAATTTGCAAGCAAATTAATCGGATTTTACAAAAATGACATACAAAAGTAGTTAGTTTAATGGAAAATGAATTTATGGTACCATAAACATTTTTGCAAATTACTTTTCAAAGGCAACACATGCGTATAAAATAACAAACATTTGTATGCAAATTGTTTGCATGTGTGACCGTAGCTTAAATTGTGACAATGATTTACACAGCACAGCAACAACTGAAAATTGCAAATTTGCATCAAAATGAGGAAAACTATATCTTTCGAAAATTATTATTATTTAAGTTTCGGCGTCAAACAAATAAATTTCACATTAATTCGTTTCGGTTGTAGTTCCAAAGATGTTTGTTTAATTTAGTTATAGAATTCTTATTTTAATTAAAGACACATGATGTTTTGAAAAGTAACAAATCTGTGAGCAAATTATTTGACCATCTGACCACACCTTATGAAATGTTCTGCAAGCGTAGAAAAATTTCCTATAAAAACAGAAGAACTACAATTTTCCGTTTGTCTTTGTAACTACAGTTCTGGCCCCACATGTAAATAATTTGCACACAAACTCTTCCTTTTTTGGAAATAACCCTTAAAATGAATTCCAAAAGAAGCATGTTGCACTAAAAAGTTATATTTTGTTTAGTATTGACTCGTTTTTGATAAAGAAAATTACAAAATTTGTGTGCAAATTTTTTGCTTGTCTGAGCAAATCAATATAAATTTCAAATTGTGTCGACACATGTGAAGTTTTTGATGTTTCCCCGAGCATCTGGTGCTGCCGGACTTGTAATTAGCGGCAAAAAGGTAGACCTTGTTGGGCAGAACTTTTTGCGCCAATTTCGAGATCTTCTGGCAGAAGCAGAAAGGTTGATCATATTCTTATGCCTTAAGGGCTTAACAACCTCCACCAAAGGAGCTAGCATGTTCTCGCTCTTTCTCACTATTTTCCTATTCTGATGTTCTGCGTAATAATTAAGTGATTATTCCCTGTTGATATCGATTGGTATGAGAAGCTGTTCTCTCTTTTTATCGATTAGTCCAACAAGGTTTAGTTTCTTCTAAGAAGCATTTAAGCAGCAGCTATCTATTGGATATCTCCATAAATTTCAACATTGCCTGCACCTTATGATAATAATTGGTAAATAGTTCTCTGACTCACCTCCCATGCCAAGTGACGATCGCTGGGCTCCCGGCAGGGGTTCATCCGAAACGGGCCGAATCGTGTGCCGCGGCGCAGGCTGCCCTTGGCATAGACGCCCATATCACGTACATCGAGATCACAGAGCAGTTCGCGCAGGCACGCCACATCCAGCAGGAAGCGCTCCGCCGTCGGATGTCCCTTCAAGAACTGTGCCATGTGCTCCGTGCTGGGCAGTTGTGGGGTGATGGGCTGGTTGGGCGCCGGCTGGGAGGAGGATGGCGAGGACATGGGTTGGGCACTGGCTACAGCTGATCCTGGCAAGTTGCGCTCGTAGTCCTCGGCGGTGGCGCCAGTGGCTTGAAGGATTGTGGGGCGACATGCTGCGAGCATTCGCTGTTAGATGTATGGGCGGCGGCACAAAGGGCGGGGCCGTGCCGCTGCCAAGATCCAGATGTGGATGATGCTGCAGCAGATGTGAGTGTGGCGGGAGGTGCTGCTGATGCTGATGCTGAGGCTGGGTGCTGATGCTGATGATGCTGATGAGGCTGATGAGGCTGGTGGTGATGATGATGTCGCAA
Organism: Scaptodrosophila lebanonensis; assembly: GCF_003285725.1. Lineage (NCBI taxonomy): Eukaryota > Metazoa > Arthropoda > Insecta > Diptera > Drosophilidae > Scaptodrosophila > Scaptodrosophila lebanonensis. Next base: position 12,919 of record NW_022060543.1, read on the forward strand.
ATCGCTCGCTGCTGCGTAATCGTCGCCGCCAGGGACTGCAAGCAAATGAAAATAAGAAGAAGAATTAAGATCAGCGATTAAAAACTATGACGTTCGACGAACTAAGCAACCAACCACAAAAGAAGCAACACTTGAATGGTCGCACCACCGAAAAATGGAAACTCCTAATCAATATGTGCTGTTGTCATAAATAGAATAGATAAAGCCTTAAGTTGTGCCTGTCATATCATTTGCTGACAATCGTCGCCTATATGTTACTAATAAAATTGGCATTATCTAGTGTTGTCCATCGGGCATCACAATCGAGGCCTGTTGATGTTGTCATCGTTCGTGTTCGCACTTAGTCTCAGTCTCATCGATTTGGCAATTCCAGCCAACTAACCCGCCAGCTGATTGACAAGCGACTATCTATTGCTGACATCGCCAGAACCAACACCTGTCCACTACTCATCCCAGCACGCACTTACAGAGACCTGTTCAGTCCAAGTCTTGTCTCTGAAACTTTCTACTGCTGCTGCTGCTGCTGCTGCTGTTGTTGTTGCTGGTGACGAGTTCGATAATGCTTTGTTTCCTATCTGAGAGTACGACTGGCCCGGTTATTATGACTTCTAGGTGCGCTCTAATCATTACGGGAAAGAGTTGATTTAACTAAGTGTCCGATTTCGCTTAATCCGTTAAATTAAATGATTACTATTACTATTTTCTGTTAGCTTTCTTCATAGCATAATCATTTTCAATGAGCTATCGATATGATAGAAAAAAATTGTTACAGTGTTGTTAAATGTTTAAAGCATTAGAGCTTTTAAAAAAATGCCTTTTAAATCGAAATTTTGAGTTGTAAAATTCAATACACTGTAAACGAGCTTGTATCAATATATATATTTTTTTACCCATCTGTTGTTCTGTCTGCTGCCTATCTGATCGGTTATTTGCTAAAAAGTGGTTGTGTTGAATGACATCCTAGATAATTTGGCCCGCAAATGAGTTAAAAAAGACGGCAAACTATTTACTTTCTGAAATGCAATCATATGCAGTTTGTTTTAACCGAATTAAATAAATATTTCGAAATATATATAAGGTATTTATTTCAAATTTAATTATAAAATAGAAATAGAATACTAGTATTTGTTTACTCTTCAATTTTTGCCTTAAAAGCTGAACTGTCAGGCATAAACGATTAAATAGAAGAATCCTTTTGCAAAGAATTCATTTAAATTAGAAGGGGACTTAAATGTTCGCTGATTATTCAAACTTCTGTTAAATATTGCGAAAAATTTAGATATAACTACCCTGAGGAGCAAGGAAATTAAAGAATTTGTTCTCAAATATACGAATAAGTGTTTCAAATTATAAGCTGAGCATGGAAATATTGAAATTATATATTTGCATTACAGCCACACTAAGCGCTTCAGAGTCTAGATCTATCTTCAAAGATTGGACTTATTTAAAAGCAGCTGTAACAAATCCATTGTACGTAACAATCCATTTATAGTACAATAGGATCTCACATCCCCCTTAACTGAAATCAACATTTTCATCTGCTTAGCTAACATATCTTCAAACAGTCTTTCAATGAGCATTCAATTGATATTCAGAATGTTTGCACACAGCCCACCTACTACTATAGTCGTCATAAAGTAGCGCAACTCTTCAGTTGGAATCATCAAATCGCCACAAATCGCACAAATTACGCATCGATTATTTATTTAGTTTAGTGTTGCTTTGTTGTTGGGCCCGCGACTTGTTTAAAACACTTGAAACTAAATCGTAATTTGAGCTGTTAAACAGAAAATGACAACGCGTCCGAGTGCCGAGTGTCCGAGGTACAACAACCGGTAGATAACACGGAACTGAAAGGGGCCCGAAATAAAAATGAAATAGATATTGCAGCAAACAAGCATCGAAACACAAGAACGCTTGTCAAAACGCAAGCGATAAGTATCTGCCAAATAAATAAACTAACTTGTCTACAAACACCCGGCCACGGCCACGGACTCGGACACCGACACCGACACCGAATCGTGTACCGCAAACCAATTGCGGTCTCGCTTCAGGATTCGTTGCAACAACCTGCCGTATTTCGCACATCCTTTTTTCCTTTTCAGCTGTGCTGGCGGCGTGGCACACGCTATTTGCTTTCACCAAAGGCGGCACTGTGGCAGCATCAGCCCCTGGCGGACTTCGCACGGACCAGCGAAATGTTTCAAGTGCCCGCAACCGCCTATCTTCGCACCCACTCGAGTGCCGCCGCTTGCCAACCAGACCCTCACTATCGTTTTTCTATTTAAAACGATTTTCTGTTTAACTATTGTTTTCTTTAACTTGATTTCGGGAGCCCCCGTATTTCTTAGAGATATTTTTAGCCATCCACCCACCCACCTGTGCAGAAAGTTTTGGGATGCAATTGGGTTTTCCTGATGTCATCAGCATGAGTTTGAAAAGGTCTGGTAAATAGAAAGCCAATGCCATACCTGTCCCCTTTTCGCAGACTATTCATAGCACAAACCAACTTAATTCCTAACTATGTGTAGGCAGTATTTGTTGACTAAAGAAGAAGAACTACTGTGCTTACAAAAATCAACCAACTCGTGTCGATTAAGTAAAGCCTTCTGATAACTGTTTACCTCATTAGAGAGTACGAAAATTATAAATACTTAGATGAAAAACTAAGAAAACTAGAATTTGTTGACTAAATCTGAAAAAGAGGATACTTGTAATGGAGAAAAGTGGATGAAAGAAGAATGAAAAGGATGACTGTGTTGTTACAGAAATGAACAAACTCTCCTTATAGATTATATAAAACATATTCACCTCATTAGGAATACAAAAAAATTATAAATGACTCAATTTGAAGAAGAAGATACGAAGAAGATAGAAAAGTGGACGAAAAGAAAAAAAAAGGACTACTGTTTTGTTACAATTTTTGTAAAACAATTTTTACAAACTCTGATTATACAGTAGATTACAGTAGATACAATAAATATATAAATACTTAAATGAATAAATAATAAATCTAGTATTTGTGACTAAATTTGAGGAAGAACACTAAATTTAATGCAGAAAAGTGGACGAAAAGAGGAAGAAAAGGACAACAACAGAGTATGTTGTTACAAAAATGAACCAATTCTAATTATACAGACAATTAAGTAAAGTCTTTTAAAATATATTCTATTAAAGAGCATAAAATATATAAATACTATAATATTGCCGAGATTTTCTCTATTTATTTCTAACATTATGAGTTGAAATCTAAAATTGGACAAACTTTTTAAAACAGTGTGATTAAGAGTTGTATTTGAAATATTGACTTAAGCTTTCTATATCTATATTCCAGAGTCATGATTTAAAAGGATCTACAAGTATAGAAATGTTAAAATACAACGTTAAGAATTAAAATTGATAGCATATTGGACTATACAGATGCCTCTTACACAACGATGCATATTTTATAAATATTTTAATTAATGTGTTTAGTTTAGAAACGCCTGCCTATGTCCCAAGCAGCAGTTGGCTCTAATTGCCTTAAACTCTACAAGCTCAGTCTCTTTAGTCAGCAAAAGATTCAAATGAGAAGTAGTTCTAACTATTATGGATTTTGTATTCTCTATTTGGCCTCTCTATTCAGCTTGTGTTCAACTTAAATTCCAATGAGATGCTTTCCACAATACGTGAAAATGTATATGAAGTACAGATTTCGATGAATTGCTCTTCACAATATGTGGATATATGCTTAGTAATAGAAATGATTGGCAACATCAAAAGTGCTTATAAGCTATATATTGAGTTTATAGAATATTAAAACTTTTCAGCACGTTTCGATCTCTTATCATTCTTCAAACATTAAGCAAACCAGTCTAATGTCCTTGAGTCCATCATAAGAGCAAATATGAATTTACACAGTTATTTTGCACTAAATAGGGATTGTTTCTTGCCACAACACAAAACTTTATTGCCTCAGATATGCAGAGCATACATCATTGCTCTGGTATGTGTCTCAATCGGCACTTTCACAAATGTTCAGTAACATCTTTTGTAATTTAAAACTGTGGCATTCGCCATAAAAATACTTATATATGTAGATACGCGGTACAGACACAAGCACTGTTTAGAACACAACACAAACATACTAATAATATGTATGTATAGATATATATAGATATATATTTTGTTCCGCATTATGGTGAACCAACCTGACATAACAAATCGATCGCATAACATCGCAAATGCTTGCGATGATGGCTTTCCTTGTAATAATTATAATACAAGTAACAACAATATCACAATTAATCGATTTGGCTTTTAAAATACGTGCATTCGTATGCGATGTTCAGACATGGCCCGTTAACTGAAGACTGTTTTTTTTTTTGTTCACGAAAACTGTGCGATGATTAAGTTTTAACGGCCCTCGGTGCGTATGCGTGTTTTGCTATTTAATTATTTGCCTTAATCCGTTATATTTGTTCTTTCTTTTTGTTTTGTTGCTCTCTTTGTGTGTCGGTGTGTCTCGTCTCTATCTGCCGGTTGTCTCCGCAAGACTGAGTGTCGAATCCAACGGATACGCGACGCGGGCAGAGCGAGTCCGAGACTGTGATTGCGCTCCGAAGTTGCGATAAGCACGAGTGGTATGAGTGGCGGGCGACTGCGGCTGCCACAACGACTGCGATTGCGAGCTCACAGCTACGAACTGACTGGGCTAAGTGATGGTCTGGCAGGCTGCTTGCCAGTTGCTGCTGCTGTTGACGTCGCTGCCAGCGCTGCTGCTGCTGCTGCTGCAGCTTCTGCTGCCTTGGGCATGAGCTGGTTGGCTGGCTGGCAGCCCTGGTGGTGGCATCCTCATCATGATGATCCTGCCGCCAGCTGATGCTGATAATGATGATGCTATCTGCCAACGCACAACAAACAGCAGGGGATGAAAATCAACGCCAACCGTCTCTGCTGCGCTCTCCTCTCCGACTGCAAGTGTGTGTGTGTGTGTGTGTGTGTGTGTCTGAGTATTTGTGCCTACCCTGCAGTTATGTATGTGGCAGCCACAAATGCAGAATGAATGTGTGTGTGGAAAGGAATCTGTGTCAGTTTTCTAAGCATTATTATCTCACACACACACACACACACACACACAAATACACACACACACATAGCGGGTAGTGTGAGAGCCGAACTGATGCCTTGAATAGCCGAAGCGCATATTCGTTTTTCCTATACGAATGCAACCAAAAGTTTTGAGGCTGCCAGGATGCCAGCCAGCTAGCCTGCAGGCGACTTGCCGCTGGTTGTTGGCTGCGCGGCTCTGTCTAGCCACAAAAGGATAAGCACATAACAGGCTGAGATACAAACAAACAAACACACACACACACACCCCGACACACATATGTATATAGAGATATATGTATATAAGGCAGCAAGCAGCTCGGCACTTATTTTAGCTCGGCAACATTTTCCTATCAGAAATTGGCAGCGACGCGAACGGCGCTGCAGCAGCACAGCAGCACAGCAGCAGCGCAGCAGCCGAACGCAGCTGCTATGTATCTCAGAGATACACAGACGAGCGCTGACGACGCACAGATAGACGACAGTCATTGTTCTTGTTGTTGCTGTTGTTACTGCTGCTGCTGCTGCTGCAGTTTTTGGGGAGGAGCCATGGCCAGGATAATAGGGCGTGCACATCTTCGCATTCATTATTCACACACACACACACACACACACACACATACAGATACACAGATACACAAAACGAGAGATACAGATACACAAATGCCTGATACGCATCGCTCTGCGCTGCTCTGCCACAGCTTGCTATCTCATTTGCACCACCAGCCAGGCAGCCAGGCAGCCAACCAGCGACCGACAGACGGATCAACGGACCAACCGACATGTTTGCTTGTTTGTTTGTTTGTTTGTTTGTTTGTTTGTTTGTTTGTTTGCTTGCGGTTTGTGGTGCAACTTCTGGGTCGTCCGCGCTGGGTTGGAGTGTGCGGCTGTAGTCAGACAGTGCGAACTTTGCTCCTTGTGGTTGCCTGCTGTGTGTGTGTGTGTGTGTGTGAGGGTGGCTTTTGCCATAAAAACAACCACCACTACCACACCAAACCACACCACAACCACCCACTCAGCCTGACCCACCTACGCCCACCTTTCGCCGCTCCAAAGCGTGCGCAATAAGCGCACATTAAGCTAATGGCTTTATAGCACATATATATAATATATACGTGTGTATGTGTGTGTTACTGTCTTGGCCACACAAAAATAAAAGAAACTCACGGCAATAATTGAAAGCGACGACGACGACGAGGACGGCGACGACTTTGTTGCCTCTTTTTTTTTTTTGGCTTGTGGCTGGCAAGTGGCGCCCCCCTTTTTCGACATTGCGCTTTTTTTGGCCGCTTTCCGCTGTTGACGGCACCCACAAAAAAAGCAGCAGCAGCAACAACAACAAAGACAAACGTTTTCTGACTGTGAATTGCTTTCTTTGTGTGCACTGTGTGTGTGTGTGTGTGTTGGGGAAGTACGTGGTTCCTTGGGCGGGTTTTTGAAATTAACTTGCTATCTGTCGTTTAAGTTTTTTTTTGTTTTTGTTTCTTTATTCAATGCGAAATTGGCAACCGTTTTGCAAACGACAGTTGATGTCTTGGTTGCTTGGCTAAAAGCAAGTCTTAATTGTCAAGCCAGATATTAGCTTAAAGAGCTCTGTAAAATTATTCTTAGTTTGTGCTTTGAGTTGCAAAATTATGAACCAAAAGCTTCCGATTCTTGTCTAATCATATGAGAAATTATTGCGAATGCTGACATATGGAAAGAATCAATCAAAATACTTACAGCGCTTCCGTTCTAACCGATTCTTGTCTAATCATATGAGAAATTATTACAAATGCTGATTTCTCGAAAGAATCAAAATACAAGTATCATACTTGTAAAATAATGTTAATTTCATTTTTGAACTCTTGTTTTGAATTGCAAAATTATGAACCGAGCGCTTCCGTTCTAACCGATTCTTTTCTAATCATAAGTGTGAGAGAAAATTGAGAATGCTGATATGTCGAAAGAATCAAAATATAATACTTGCATAATAATGTTAATTTCAATTAGGAAATATTTTCAATAAATTGTATATTCAAAATAAAATTTAATAATTCCTTCTGGTTTATACTTATGAGTCTGTTCTTCCAGTCTTATCACCATAAGTCGATTTGTTGTTGTTGTTGCTGCTTTGTCTTAGCCAATTAATTTTTTTTAGGTTTATTTTATATTTTTGTCGCCCGGGGTAGAGAGAGAGAGAGAGAGTTTCTTGAGTTTCTTATTAAGAGTTTGAGTTTCTGATTAAAGTATAAACCCCTTAAGTTTAATTTTACATTCTTCTATTTTTTTATTTAAAAGAATGTTAATCTGCATTAATTTTTAATATTAAATAGCAAATAAAATTCAATTAATTTGATTTAAGTACGTGCCTTTATTTTTTATTTTTTATATTTGAAAACTCGTTGAGCACATGCTCAGATAAAATAAATGACTCTCGTTTCAAACTTTTTACCACAAAACATGAACAGTTCATTTGTCGATAAGAGCCCGCATATTCCGTTAATTCCAAAGATTTTGCAATGCTCTTGATATCATTACAAGCCCCACATTTCCAAATAAAACGCGTATTCAAAATGCTGACAGAACCGCCCTCATAAACTTAAAAATAACAAATCAACAGCCGATTTTTAATTTGAGCTTTTTTATTCTCGCTAAATTTTACATTAAAGTGGAAGTAGCCAAAGGTTTGTTAAAGTTTTGTAAATATTAATATCCAAATTGAATTTGAAGAATAATATCTAGGAATTTTGTAAAGTAAATATATTTTAGAACATACAAGGAACCTCCAAAAGTAAAGAAGAACACTAATATAAATCATGAATAACTTTTTTTGGGTTGTGGTTCCTGTGTTCGACACATGGGGCTTGGTTTCAGAATCATATTAGAAGAAGTTTTGTTCTTTTTTTGACTCCTCAGCTTCTCTCCATCCGATTGTCTTTATATTTTGACGGAGAAATAAAATCCTGTTTAAACCAATAGGGAATCTACTAACCAATAGAAGGATCTTGAATAATTGGTTGTTTAGTAAACTCTTATTAATGTTTTTATCAAAACAGCGGCTTAACTAAATCAGTTTTTTGAAACATGTTTATTTTGGATTTGAAGCATTTATTTCTATTTGCATTTAACTATCAAAAGATTTACATTTAACTCTTAAGGAAAAGCTCTTTTAACAGTAGGATAAACAGATCGACAGCACATTTATAGCGTACATTACTAATTTCTTTCAATATAGAAATAACTATAAATAAGTAAATAATGTTTGATTTCAGTATAGAAATAAATATAAATAAGTAAATAATGTTTATGTTTATGGATTTGGTTCAAAAATATTCTATGAATATTACTTTTTTATTACGTTTTTTTTTAGTTTTATAGGAACTTTAGAACTGGTTAGATATGTTAATAGTTTGCAGGCAGATTTCAAGTTCACAAGTGTGTCATTATAATTGTGAATTTGAATCTGTATGTATGTATTAAGTATGTCATTATAATTAAAATAATTAAAATCAATAAGAACTCTTTAAAAATAAATCAAAGTTTTCTGCCACAAAAAAAAAACCTTTTCGAAAATAACCTTTCTTTAAGTTATTTGAAATTCTGTAGCTTTGGAAAGGGAATAAAAAGAACAACTCTTTCTGATCCCAAATTCTTTGCTGAAGTTGCAATTTATTTAGATATACATTGTTTTTAAATTCAATTGAAATTGTTTCTGAAACAGTTTAAATTGTTAAATTCTGCAACTGAGAAGCCTATAAATAAAAGAATTACTCAAACTACATAACTTTCAGAGACAGTAACAACAATAACAACAAACCAAATGCATGTTACGGCCTCATGCATCAAAATAGTATTACGAGTATAAACAAAAAAGATCAGATAGCGATACTCGTTGTCTGGCGATTCACACACGAAATTGAAAATTCACTTTGTCTGTGGGTCATAAATTCATGAACTTGTTATTTATTTGCATGAGGAATACGCCACTTAAAGAAAAGCCCCCTAATAATTCTACATACATGTATGAGCGACATCGTCGACAACAACAACAACAACACCAACAATTTGTATGATAAAACCAGGTCGTAAAATATGAATTCGAAAAAGTGTCAGACATATCTATTTGCGTTTGTCAAACAGCAGTCAATTGGGCGCACGTCGACGCGGACGAGTCGCGGTCGCAGCGGGTTAATGTCATCATTTGGGTGAGGGTTTTGGGCAAGGGAATGAGTATTACTAATGGGTACGAGGGAATGAGGGCGCTAAGGGTTGCTCCTGGCGAGGGTTGTGTGTGCGTGCGGAGTGTGGAAAAGGGCTGCTAATAGCGTTAAATTAAAACAACATAATCGGCACACATTGCGCCCTTGTCACATAATTTCTCCTCAATAGATAGAAAGGATGGCTTTTATTTGCATTTCGCTCTGGTTTGCTTGCAATTTGAATAGTTGACTGCATTATGTAAAGGATACACGCATAATTCATTAGCTAACACGCCTCGAAGGTCATAGTTGCAGGGAAGAGCCAACAGCGCCGAATGGAAACGCCTTTAACTCACTATTTGAAGCCATAAATATTAAGTGATTGTTTAACTACGAAACTCTACTATCATTAGCTGCAAAGGAATGTGATGAAAAGGAAGGCTGTGCTTAGTTAATACTCTTAAATTTTGAATAAAGAATATTTTATATATTTAAAAATGTTCTTAAATATAGCTAGCTTGCCTTTAGCATTAATAATAAGCAACAAATAGTTAACGATTGGTCCAATAATTTAAATAGTCTATTAATTACTTAGTTTTTGCGATTGCACACAAAAGTTTCAAAGTCAAAGTACTTGTATGATTAAAAAGCGACACTCTTGGTTTCGGGGAACTAATGGACAGACAAGCTGAATAAAATAATTGACTTATATTATTGTTCTTTAATGTACTTTAATTCAATTCGTGTCTGGAACAGCTAAGCTTTTAAGAAACAGATGGCAGAGTCCAATACTTTTTTCTATCACCGATTTAATGAAGATTAAGTTCTTGGCGATAATAGCCAACTTTTTAAAAATACTAGAATTAAATATATTTAAAAAAAAGAAAACTAAAGTTTATACGAAAGCTGAAAACGAAACTCAAACTAAAATACTTTCTCTATACAATAACCGCCATCTAAAGTGTTCTGCAATATAATCTTTTAAGGGCCATCAACTAGTTTAGTGTCTATGTTCCAGATATGGTATTTCAAATCTTAATTGATTTTCGGCTCTGGTAGACTCTGTTTTATTTTGGACCCGTTTTAGCTTCAGTCTTAAGAGTTAAGCTATAAGTGACTATGCCAGTTTAATAGCTTTGTGAACTTTAACAATAATTTGAAAATGCAGAGCTGAATAAAGAATTTCAAGAGACAAAAAACATACTACTTTCAAAAATATATTTTAATGATGCTAAACGAGTCCAAATAATATCAATACCTATCAAGTAATAAATACAAAGTCTTAAGGGTAACAAAAAAGCCTAAAAAACACTCCAAAAAGGGTTTTCCAAAACCCTATACTCTCTTGAGTCTAATACTAAAATATTAATATTAAATATTAAATTTTGTGTCTTAGAGTTTTCAAATTAAATTAATTAATTTTGTTTTGCTTTCACATCAGCTTCCAATTCATTATTTTCTTTACACTTGCCGTTATGTTTTAAATGTCTGGTTTCTTAGCTAGTAAGTTATTCTGAATTCAAATTATTTCTCAATCAGACACCTCTACTGCCTACTTGTTTCTCAAATTGGCTAAAATTTCTAAGCCATGATGGTGTAAATATTGACACTCTCTTAGTTTAACTTTCGCAATCCTCTACACTCTATGCCTATCAACTAATGAAGACAAAGTTTAAAGCTGAGCTTTCAGCAAGTTCAGTTCAAAGGAATTTATTTAGAAACTAAAATTCTAAATTCTAAAATTCTCCCTTCAACATAATATTAAAGTTGTGTCTTAGTGTTTTCTAAATAAACTAATAACATTTTGTTTCACTTTTAGCTTAGTTACCATTTTCGTTCCACTAGACATTATGTTTTCAGCTATTTACTCACTTTGCTGAATTCAAATTAATTTCATATCCAACACCTCTACTGTATTTCTTTCTTAGTTTAACTTTCGAAGTCATCTTCACTCTTTGCCTATCAACTACTGAAGACAGAGTTTAAAGTGCAGCGAAACAGTTCAAAGGAATTTATCTAAAAACTAAAACTCTATACTCCCCTTAAACATAATACTAAAGTTCTGTGTTGGTGTTTTCTAAATAAATTAATTGAATTTTGAGTCGCTTTCAGCTTAGTTGTACTCCATTTTTTTTCGTTCCACTTGGCATTATGTTTTAAATATCTGGGGTTTTCAGCTATTTACTCACTTTGCTGAATTCAAATTAATTTCATATCCAACACCTCTATTGTCCGCTTGTTTCTCAATGTCGCTACAATTTCTAAACCATAATGGTATCAATATTGACCCCTCTTAGTTAAACTATGCCCTTTGTTGTTTGACTGTTTCTTGTACGAGTATGTACTTGCGATTTCTCAATTGCTCGAAGTTGCGCGCCAATTCTCAAGCTGCACTCACTCAATCGGATAGGTATGTGTATATGACCTGAGGCGTTTTTATTTCTTCCTCTTCTCCTTGTTCTTGGACTGAACTTGAAAACAACGACCTCAGCAATGGCAGAGCTACTGATTCGTCTGCCTCTGTTCTCTGTTCTCGCTCTGCTCTTGCGCATGCGCTGTCGTCTATAATTAACTCTGCTGGATGGCTGATCTTTGACTTAACTGTCTGCGCTGCCTTGACTCGCACAAGGACAATGGGGTACGGCAAATAAGGCAGAGCGACTAGCTTTTGTTGTGTGCCTGTTAAAGTGACTTTAACGAACCTACATGCGAGCACAGACGTAGCCTGGGCTGCCAAAGTTCCGCCGCTCGAAGAATTCAAAAAACCTTCTGATCGTCTGCTACGTCATCGTCCTGCTCATTGTTTGGCATGA
>NW_022060543.1:30000-46071 GCF_003285725.1 Scaptodrosophila lebanonensis
ACAAAAAATAGAATCGAATCGATTCGAACTTAATCATAAACCTATTCGATAATAAATTGTCGAAATTGGAAGAATAATTCGGGTGGCAATAAATCCATAAAAATATCATGTGCGATGTCGAATGATGATATTTCATTTGGCACTGCCAGCGATGGGGCAACTAGCAAGATAGTGTGTTCTATAAACTGATTATTATTGGAAGCTTGCGTTAGATGATATCATCAGTAAATACATACATGTACGTCTCGTTGTATGGCTAACCCAATTATTGCCTGGCCGGCCTAATCATAAAACAAAACTCAAGTGCATGGAGGCATGGAGGAAAGGAACTTTCAAGCTCTCCCTAATCTCATTTTATAGAGCATCTACAATTGGAGCATAGTTGCAACGGTATACGAGTATAGCATGTAGTATGTGGCTTATCTGGCGTTTATCATTAGACCCATTGTCACCTTTGTCACTGGGTCTGCGTCTTCATTATCTACATTGAAGTCGTATATCTTTGAACTTGCGACACTTTTATTGTTTTGATGTATTTATGACGCTTTGATGTGTTCTTGAGTTGAGCAAATGGCCCTATTGAGGAACTCTCTGCACCATGCAACCTGTTGCACAGTCATCCACACTATCGTCCACAAAAATAATGTGTTTTATGATCCCAAAAATATAAAACATTTGCTTGCCCAATTGAATGATATGATAGCAGTTGTTTTTCTTTCATTCTATGCCCCCCCTCCCACTACTTTTGAAAATATTTTAATAGCTGCTAATTCAATCGATTCACAGTCCATAAAAAGACTTTGTAGCGATAGCTTGTTGATAGACTATGCTTTTATTTTATTTATTTCTAAAGAGGTGTGCGGGTTGCTCAGACACGCGCCGACTTCGCACTGCACACCAGCAGTGTGTTCTTGAACCTGCACATTTTTAGTTTTTATTAAGATATTTACCCACACATTATGCTCTGCGGTTATGACTTCAATTACCTATTTTTAGGTGCCCACATTGTTGACACCCATCGTTTCAGTTTAAAAATAAATGAAGTCGAAAGTTAAATGCGCTTAAATGTTGAGGAATCAGCCAACTTACTCGGAGAATTAGATTAGGAAGAAATATTCGGCAAACAGACACTGCCTATCTCTTACAAGTATATAAAACAATTGGTCCTAACTGACTGACTAATTGGTGAGCAACGCACAGCTCGAAAGGCAAAAGCTAGAAGTCCAAATTTTGGAAAGAAGTTTTATTGCTTAGTTTATGTGAGCACTGACAAGAAAGTTCGACCTCCAAGAGGGGAAAAGGGGCTCCAATATTATTAAAAACTTTAATATTGGTTTGTTTCTTCGGTTAAGCAATTCTAAATACTAAAGCAACGGGCTCTGTTCTTCCGGCGATTTTGTTTTGAATAAATACTTAAAAAAAAAAAACAATTAAAGAACAGTTATATTACACTGCGTGTAAATCAAAATAAGACCAAAAAACAATTAGACAAATATTGGTCATCAAATATTGTCATCAATGCTTTCACATTTTCCTGATCTATTTTTCTTGTGTGTACTAGCTTTTCTAAATTATTAGTTATTATTATTACTAATCATTCATTTGATTCTCACATATGTTGTACATAGTATACGGTAGTCTGTTAAGATTCTTGAATCAGGCACCTAATTGGTTACCCAGAATGCAGATAGAAGAAAAAAATGTTTCTTGATTTTGTCGGACTTCCTGCCTTTCGAAAACGAAGGAAACATCCATTCCAGTAAAAAAGCTTCCAGGAATAAATGACTAATCGGCGGTCCAAAGGTTCTAAAAAAAAATTGTCAGCATCCTAGAGAGAGAACTTCGTGAAATATATGATCGTTTCGGCTGGAGATTCAAGGACCATAGGCTTTGATGAATAGATGAATGAATAGACTCTTAAAAACTACACAGAAAACAGAGTACTTCACAGAGTATTTCACATAAATGTTCATACAAATATATGTATATAAGTATAGTATATATGTTATTCGCAATCTCTTCTAATGTTTTCCAAGTATTGATATGCCACCCGCAGACTTTTGCAATATTTGAAATTCTATTCACATTTTTATTGCAGCCACTCTGGCTTTTATGCCCAGTAGCCAAAAGCTAAAAGGGTATACTAGCTAAGTATATAAGTACACCTAATTCTGTTTTAACACGTAGATTGGTTCCAGAAAAAACCATTGATCTGATCTGATATGTTATTTTGAATCGTGCTAAATGGAATAAAGTCGTGCAACCAATTTTTCATTTTCAAACCGTGTTAAATCAACATCGTTTAAAAACGGAATTATGTGTATATCCCTGATCAGCAAGACTAGGGCGAATCGACATAGCTATATCCGTCTGTTCATCCATATATTCGCAAGAATCGCAGAAAGTATGAGAGATAGAATAACCAAACTTTGTATTCTGATTCTCCTAAACCCTAGAAGGAACTAATTTTTTAGCAAATATTTAGAAAAATGTTTGTGGTTGTGGGTATTTAAAAGTTGAGCCCACACTTTGTTGTTTATTTTATTTTATAATTCTGAAATTTCGTGCGACGACAGAATTTCTTCCAATTGAACCCTATCAAGTGCCCTGGGAATTAAGATCCCGTTGGTGTATGGGCAGTAATCTGTATTCCAATCAGAACTGAAAAAAAAAACTGTTAAACATAAGCATTATGCCGACTATATTAATGCAATAAGGCCATCCGCTATCGAAGCGCATGAACATATAGTTTTTATATCACAGGCTTACGTCATTGAATATTTCTGAGAAGACTACGGAAAGGCGGCGACAAAGAGATATGAAAAGCATCCAGGAAACGATTGTTCCTGCTATGCACATTTTCCCATTGATAAGGTACAGGGCTAGAAAATAAGTAGAAAATGCATTGCGCTTTGCCGTCTCTTGCGGATTATGATAGTGGACATATCAATAGAGTATTAAAATCTCACTAAACTTATACTCTCAGATTATTCAGACTGCACTTTGTTGCTTGAAGCTATTTTTCATTGCACCTGAACTATTAGTTTTCATCTTTTCCAATACACAGCTGCCATTTTTATGGCCAAAGTATGCCAACAAAAGATCTGGTGACCCCAATGCTCTTGAAAATCGCCATTCCCTGCATACGGATTTCTCTGGCCAATGCTCGTTTCCCCATTTGTCACACTGATATCCACAATATGTATGTATATGTGTAATTACAGCGACAATTAATTATCTGCCTGTTTCGACATCATTTTATCAGTATTTGAAATGCTTTCAATGTCAATGGTTTTCGTTTCAGCAGACGGGTGAATAATTGCTTAACGACTTTCGGATGTTCGGATGCCGATAGCGACCGTCCGAGCTTAAAAACACATAAATAAGTCACTTCTCTCACGACTTTGAAACTGGCCATTATCATCAAAAGCCATGTGAACGCACAAGCCATTTTATCAGAGCAACCACAACAACAAATAAATACAACGTAACTCATTTTCAGCGGAATAGGAAAACTTTTGCCAGTTTCTAACAACGTAGCCAATCAATTGAAGCATATGTGGAGCAGAACCTGCCATACACTACTAGTATATAGTGGGCTTTTGAGTGCGATGCTAATCAGCAGTGGAAAAGATTTGGGTAGCCTGAGATTTATTCATAGTTAGCTGAAACAATTGGCGCAACAGTGTGTCCAAAATTTACTAAAAGCTGTGGAATGTAGGCTGGAGCTAGAGAGTTTTCAACACTCATAGGCACCCGTAGTAGGGGCTATGAATGTTTGTAAGATTTGCAAATCACTGAAATTCTAAGACGATAATAAATTCTAGAACTAAAGGTAAAACGTTTTTAATATTAGTTTGTTATTAAACATATGTTACAATCCGATAAAGTATATTTTTGGAAATCGTGAACCAAACATATTTTACAGTCTATTTACCAATGTGTTTGAAGCAAGAACTAAACGGATTATGCAGGGCGTAATCACTAGAGTGATTCTTGCTGACCTTAAAGGCAATACGACCCTAAAAAAAAACAAAAACAAAGTAATCAATATCTCCGGCAATAATTTTGTGAAGGAACAGAACACCAAGCACTGTCCAACTGGGAAGGATCGATGGCATATTAAAAGGGAGAAGTCTACTGAAATTTATATAAGCTGAAATTTATATAATCAGCATTCCAGCACAGATCGTACTAGGAATTGTAAAGTAGCTTAGTGGTATAGGGGCCATTGAATTCTTCTTAGCTTTGCTGACGTTAGTGGAGATGTGAAAATTGGAATCTAAAATAACTCGAAGATCTTCAACTGCAGACATATGTACGTTACAATGGTATATTGTGATAAATCATATAAGTAACTAGATGTGTTCTAAGCCGATGAAAAGTCACAAACTAACACTTGGAGCAGTTAAGGTGCAAATTGTTAACCCATTACCACCACTGTATGTAGACAAGCTTGCTAAAGAGAATTTATTTACTAATTCATTTATTTATTTGTTAATTTTATTTTGTATTAAGTTAATTTTTAATCAGTTTTGTCAATGAGTTAATAAGAGTTCCACCAAAATATTTATTTTTTGATAGTTTTTTTTTCTCGGCTTTCTTTGAAAATAATAAAAGAAAAATCAAAAAACAATTTCAAAAAATAATGTGAAATAAAAACGTATTTTAATAATATCTTATTAAATACATAACATTTATTTGCTATACTCATAAACTAGTTTATTCTTTATGCTACACTAATTTTTTTTTATATCTCTATTCTTTATTCTATTCTACTCTACTCTTTTACATCTAATTGAAAGCCCCAACCATTTGTATTGCTTACCTTGGTTGAGTTTTCTAGAAATTGCTTTGGATCGCATGATAATTTCTAGTAGTGACGTCATTAATGTAGACTTAGCCACAGCTTAAATCCATTATAAGCACTCTAAGAACACACAAAGCAGTCCCAAAAGAATCCACAAAGCCTTTACAAGTTCCAGGTGCAGGCCAATGCCATTGACATTGACATTCCTTGGTGATTGTGGTTGTTTCTGTGTGTATAGATGTGGCTATATGTGGCTGCCACAATCAATTAGAAACCTCTTTTTAAAATCAAAACACAAACACCAACACACACACTCACACACATCTACACATACTTGTAGTATGTATGTGGAGGCGCAATTTAATTTGCATACGCAGAACTCACGGAAAAACGAAGCTTTTAAATGTGCCAACCAGCCAACAAGCCAACAACTAACAAGCAGGCGGCTAAAGTTGAAAATCTTTGCAAAGGTTTTTCAAATTTTTTTGCTATTATTATTTCACTTTTTTTCTGTCGCACACGCGTCACAAAACATTTGTCCATTTGAAGTCGACTCGAAGTAGACGCGCGCGCAAGTTATTGTGGTGTGTATATGGAATTGAGAAAAATATCGGATAAAACTAAATAAAGCACTTGCAGTCTCTGCAGCAGCGGCAGCAGCAGTAGCAGAAGCAACAACAACAACAATTACAATTCGATCGACGTCGAGTCGAATGCTTAACCAACCCGACGGCAGTCTGGCAAATAAAGTTGTTCACTACTCAGAGTACTAAAGGCTCAAGCCCTCCAGTGTAGGCTGGCAGTCTAAAACAACAACAAGAACAACAGCAACGACGACGACGCTGACGACGCTGACGACGACGACTACGGCGCGAATAAAAAGTTTAAGGCACTCTCGGCCGCACACCTGCCAACAACTACCTGCACTACCTGCTATCGAAGCTCCTCAGACGCGACTGACGAGGACGCTGACGGCAGGGACGCCAACGACTAAACTGACGAGACTATTTCGTCTATGTAGTAGTTGTTCATTTTTCTCGACTATTTTCTTTCTTTTTTATTTTCAAACTTTTAGCCGGCAGCAAAAAACGGCGCACGGGCGCAAATGCGACTGACTACTCGCGGCAATTATGGCGCGCGCCCGAAGGCTCCCAAACACAGCCAGCAGCACAGGCAGCAGAACCAACAGAACCACAAACCCAAACCCAAACCCAAACCACACCACACCACGCCACATCAAACCCAATCCAACCCAACCACCACATCTTATAGTGGCCGCAATTTTAAGGCTGGCACGTGTAGGTGTGTGTGTGTGTGTGTGAATGAATGTGGCCTGCTTGTAGGTGTATGGGTGCTAAAGGACACTAAATAGTGGCAACGACAGCGGCCTAGTCTGGCTTTCAGTTTTCTAGTGCGCATAGTTCTTGTGAGGCACAAAAACGCAACGTAATTCATGCAAATGAAGTCACGCAACTCGGACACACAAACACATCGAATCCGAATACGAATACTCTCACACCCCTTGAGACATGGTCAGGAAGTTTAAGAGCCTGCCCACCCAATAGACTGTCCGTCCGTTCGTCCAATGGGCGAAAATGAAAGAGAAATGTTTAGGAAAGGGGCGGGCCGGATGCCTAAACGAACTGTTGCTCATTAGTGCTAGATATGTAGTTGCAAAAGTGCAAGGATATTCCCAAGTTAAGAGCTCATCTACAAAATGATAATAAAAAGAATAATAATAATAAAGAATTGCCTGAAGAAAAAGTATACAAAATAAAGGCTGAAGCTAAACTGTACTTTATAAGAAACTTTTCTCACAACTGTTGCTTATTAGTACTAGACAACTATTTATTATAAAACCGATCTACAATTGTGACTCTCGGAATGTGCTTACCTAGAATATATAGCGAATGGTGATTTAGTTACAATAACCAGGAAATAATGCTTTCAGAAAAAGCTATCAAAACTGTTAAAAAATCTGAATAAGTATTAAAGTATTGGGTTATTCAAATAGTATTAGAAGAACTTTAAGAAACTTGGGTATTGAAAAAATTAGAAAATTTCTCAAGTTATAAAGCTCCGTAATCGTTGCTCTCAAACATAAAGACAGACAGACATAGTACAGATATAAAAGGATAGAAAAAAGCTATCAAAACAGTTAAACAATATAAAAAAATAATTAATTATTATTATAAGAACTTTAAGAAACTTGGGCATTGAAAAATTAGAAAATTTCTTCAGTTTTAAAAGTTCTGTAATCGTTGCTCTCAAGCATAAAGACAGACAGATATAGTACAGATATAAAAGAATAGTCTTTCTATCCTATCAATACTGTTAAAAATCTAAATAATTTATGAATTATTAAGAATCATAGGCCTATCTACATATTATTAGAAGAAACTTTGAAAAAATTAGAAAATTTCTTCAGTTTTAAAAGTTCTGTAATCGTTGCTCTCAAACATATAGACATAGTATACAGAGAGAAGGGGATAATAAAAAACGCCATCGAAAACGTTTCTTAGCAGAATAATACCAATACGAGTACAGTCAAAAGCCTCATTTCAATGGAAACTCACAAATACTTAGCACGTTTCATAGCGCTTGATTAAAGCGCGAATATAAACAGAGTTTTATATAGCCCAAGGGATATTGATACTTGTATTTTGCTTTAAATGACGCAACAGACGAGCAGCAAATCAAACGCAAAGTTATAAGTAGAATCGAAGCCGGAAATTTCCAATTCCCTAGGAACTGACAAAGTCCCTAGATGAACATAGCTTTTAAAACTGTATTGCCTGACATATAGAGTATTAATTTGTTACACATTTCTGATGAACAAGTGCTAGTTTCGAATATTAGCAATGCGGGCAAATTATCATCATCTGCAGGGTAATTTTGAAGATTTTTTCAAAGCGGGTAACACTCATATATAGCCCCCATATTTTTTGACAGATTCTATATATGTCTGAGTCAACATATACTGTTTCGGGCGGCACTTTAAAGCGCCAGCCTTATCAACACCATCTATCTATGCAGCAATCATAAAAGCTCAACAGCCAAACGATCTTCTCACCCCATCAAGCCATCAATCCTACTGGCCTCTGTCCATTATTTTGACCAATGGGCGGCCAAGGCAACAGCAACTCTCCAGGGTTGTTAACTGCTTGGGTTTTCCATTTGTCGTCTGTGCACATTGCCTGTCAGTCGCTGTCGCTGACCAACTTTGGAGACGCAACCCCTCGTCTAGGGCTGCATAATCCCTGCAACGCTGTGCTTTTCAAGTACAATCAATATTTAGCTTGCATTAATTATTCATGCTAGCGCCGGCCGGTCGAGCACCCTACCACCGAACACCTCCCAACAAACACTACCCACCAAACACTACCCACCAAACACCACCCACCTGATACGCAGACTGCTGCCCCCCATCTAGTGCCATACTTTTCGTTCCAATTCCAGTGCATTGCTTTATTTTTTTGCCTTATAGACGAGTACACACACTGCGGGTGAAACTCATAATAAAGTAAGTCAGCCAAGTGAAAAGAACATTTGTTTTGCCATGTCCGTAAAATATGTGAAGAGTTGGCGCTGACGCTGCCACTGCCACTCTGGCAGTTTCGGGCAGCTTTTATGAAACGTATAATTGCCCGAATGGCATCCAAATGTGTTCTGCATTGTGATAATTGAAATTTTTATTATTGTTTATCTAAGCGGTGTACGTAATACGGAAAAAATAAAATCCAAGCAATATTTTATATAAGTATTAAAAGGTAAATACTTTCTATATGCGAGAGTTCTTTGTAGTTCAGCGGCCATTTTCATTTGCCCCAATCGGGGTATGGTTTGCAGTCCATTGCTCTATTTATAGATGCACTTGATCTTCTGCACACTAAACACTAAATATTCTATGAATTTGTTGTGAATTTATTTTGCGCGGAGATCGTGGCATGGGATTTGCCCATTTCAAGGTTAATGGCACTCGTTTAATATTTATTTCTGCCATATCATTGCATAAATTGCCAAAATTAGGCATGCAATGTAAAACATCAAACAAAGTTGATGGCCAGAAATAAAACAACAATCAAACAAGAAAATCCGAATGGCAAGTGCCGATTGCATTCCTAAGAACAACAATAGTCTTGTATTGGGGCAGATATTTTATAAATATTTAGAATAATGAGACCCGTTAAGCGGATTCTAATAAAACAAGCAGATCATTTCTGATCTTATCTTACAATGTATACACCAAGTTATTTGCACATCTTATAGATAAATGTGAATAGCTTAAGAGTATGCCAGGAAATCGTGGAGACACCATAAGCAATATTATAGATAGATCACAAGACCTGACATTTGAATAAATAAAACTTACCAATCCACATAAATATGTAATTAGAAGAAGAAGATTGAATAATTGAAGATTTATTTCTAATCAGTAAATCGTGTTCTGCATATAGTAATTATTCAGAATTTTTTTTTGTAAATAAATAGCTTATTATTGAGATATATTTCGCTAGATCATCTATTTATATTGTTCAGATAGCAACCATTAGAAATGAATTTCATCGTCAATGACATCAAAGCTCTTATCCTCTATAATCTAAAAGGTTCAATGCAGGTTCATGTGTAAAGTAAAAAAATTTAACATCAGGACGCATAGAAGACCCCACAAAGTGTATATAGATTTTCGATCAGTATTACAAAACCAGTAGATAAAGCTACAGCCGCCTATCTGTTCGATTGTATGAGCGCAAGGATCTCAGCATGTACAACAACTAGAGTGTCAAACTTGGTATTTATATTATTAGTCAAACACAAAGGAAATTTATCTTAGCTCTAAACAGCTACTCTTCAAAATGCAGACCGTGATACTTGACTTCCACATAAGACTTACATTACAACGCTTTAGAAAACTCCTTCATTACGTTTTTTTCCGTAACGTTTGAAAAAAAAAGGAATCCAAAAATAATTATCAATAAAAGTCATTAATCTACTTGTATATCTTGTATGTAATAACACACTGCCTATTCTCCTCTGTCAACCCCACATATCCAAAATGCCTGGAAACTCCAACATGGCCTCCACACACTAGTAGCCTTTACTTCCTCTGGCAAATCGACACACATTAAGCTACTCCAAAACTAACTAAGCCATATTAACCTCAATTGATGCCAGAAACGCTTTTCTTA
The DNA here is from genome assembly GCF_003285725.1 of Scaptodrosophila lebanonensis. NCBI lineage: Eukaryota > Metazoa > Arthropoda > Insecta > Diptera > Drosophilidae > Scaptodrosophila > Scaptodrosophila lebanonensis. Next base: position 40,000 of record NW_022060543.1, read on the forward strand.
ATTAAGAACCACACACACACATACGCAGAGAGAGAGAAATATGCCACATTACGTTCCAGCAGTTAGCTGAAGGCCTTTTCCCCAAGAGCCCCAAGTAAAAGAAATACTCATTAATTTTTTTTTTCTTTCTTTCTTTCTTTCTGCATAGCAGACAGAAAAAGTCGCAAATACTTGTAGGCAGCAAATCGAGGGCAACGCCAGCAGCTATAGAAGAAATATAATTTTGCGTATATTTAATAATCAGAAAATTATTGCTATGAGCACACAGTCGAACATATACTATACATACACATGTGTATGTATGTGTCTGAAGATGCAATTTCCAAGATGAGGTAATCATAAATTGTGGGGAAATTGAGTAGACTCCCAGCTAGAATGCAGTAAAAGAAAAACTAAATGAAATAGAGACAGCAAGTAATGAGAATAGGGACTTTATGTGAATAGTTCTTCTAATTTTTAATGAAACGAAAATTAAACCATTGCAGGCACTAGTTCTCAATATTCTTCAGGCTGCTATGACGAAAACTAGTAGCTATTATTTGAATGCCATAAATTTACTACTTATAGTAGTAATTATTGAGATTTGACTATAATTTTAAGCCTTTATGGTTTTTTTTTTAAATGTGTGTCTTGTGTAATTTTTGTAAAATAAAGAAAATAAAATGAAAAACATCAATGTACAAAAAAGGCATAGTAATTACAAGACTTTAATAGCATAAAACTAAAGTGAATATTATTTGATAGTAATAGTTAATATTATTTCAGTAGGTGAGTATCGATGTCAAAAGTTCCAACTTCTAACCAAAAACAAAGAGATATGAGATATATGCTATGGACATGCACATACTATCTAGCTAATAGATTTTGTAATGCTAAATAATTTAAGAACTTAAGAACTAAAGTACAAAGCGTAGCAGAACTAAGGGCATATTAACATAACACTTAATGAACTTACAATTCAATTTTTATTCAAATTTTTTGCATATAAGACCATACCTTTAATGGATATTTAGAACATTTCACATAAAACGATTTAAAGCTTTAAGAAGCTGCTCAGAAACACTGCAGCAATTAAACCGATTAAGTTTTCTTAGAGCTGTTTCTAAAGAATGTGTTTTAAGGAACTCGTACTCGGGAGAAATTTCCCTTTTAAGCAGATGAAGGTACTACCTCGTTCAGTATCTAGTCGGCGCACAAAACCGTCGGCTGACAGTCAGCAATGCTGATGCTCCCCACAGACGGTTTCATCTGCGTTACTCACACTCGCACACACACACACACACACAGCTACTCTCTCACACACAGGCACGCACACCTCTTTGTCGCTATATACATGCATATTCGTAGTATACGAACGAACGAGCGTTTCTGACTGGCGGGCATGATGGCGTGTAGCCATCGCTGCTCTGTTGCTGTCGTCTCTTATCTCATCGCATTATCTCTCCACACGGTGCTCCAACAACAACCGCAACAGCAGCAACTACAACAACAGAGCGTCATTCGTTTGTCATCGTTGGCGGGTCAGAACTGCCTGCCAGCCACAAATGAAAGCGACTGCTGTGAATGCTGCTGCCAGACAGCGAAGTTTGCGTCTCCCAATGCGTCTGTGTGTGTGTGTGTGTGTGTTGCTGTCTGTCTGTGTAAAGGTGTGCTTTGTGCGTCTGCGCTTTGACTCAGTAGGTGGAGCTTAGCCGCACTCTCTCCCCGTTTAAGTGAGAGGGAGAGAGAGAGCGCGCGCACTGTGCCAGATATTGCGTTTTAATTCGCCGCATATGCTATGACGAGGCGAATTGTAGCATCTGAGACTTGATTTAATTCTTTTTCTTACCTGTTTTTTCTACCTGTTTTCTTTTAAATGCGACTGTGGCTTGTTGCATATTTTTTTTGTTGCGGCGCCCTCAAACTATGTGCAGCCTGTGGCATTTGATTAATGAAGTGTGTTAAGAGGCCAAGCAACGCCAATTGTTGCAATGCCGCAGACGAACGGCTAAGGGTGATGGGTAGGAGGGGAGGACCATAGCGATGGCGATGGCGTCATACGTAGTTTGGTGTCCTTGGTAGTTCGCCAGTCCTTGACTAAGGTAGCCGCAATGTCGACGCAAGTTAATCAAATGTTTGCAACTAAATCTGAATATATGTATTTTACCGGCGGGCCAAAATTTGTGCCATACTCTGCGTCGGCTTTTTTGGGCGAAGGCGTGGCATAGACAGCGACAACGCGACTTCGCAGTCGCTGCTGTTATCATATCTTCTGTATCGTCGCTGCTGCTGCTGCTGCCAGTGTCGACGGCTTTGCTCTGCTGCTCATTGTGGCAGTCGCTACCGCTCTCTCTCTTCCTATCTCTGTGTTGCTATCGTCGCTTGCCACTTGCTGGTGCTGCTCTTTCGCTTTGACCAACGCGGCGTATACGTAATGTGCGCCAAAATGTCGCCACTGTCGTTGTCGTCGTTGGTCCATTGATGTGCGCTGATAGCAGCAAAATGGCGCTCTAGTATATAGCGCGTCCCTCCCAACTCCCCCTCACCTCATTATGTGCCGCATGCGCGCGCCCCTCTTTATCATTCTGACAGATACATAAATGTATCTTCAACTCAACTGCAACTTTCTTGTACCCCCAAAAAAATAATAATAAACAAAGCGCGCAAAAGCATAACAAACAAAAACCCAGACCACTTGCCTGGCCGGCCGCAGGCTCCCTAACTTGTGTTTTTCGTACAAGTATGTATTGATGTGTGTGGTTTGTGTGTTTTGGGTGTGTGCGTGTGGGTGGTGTGTGTGCGAGGTACTTTTTTATTACCCAGCTGCCGTAGCAGGCAGCCCCCAGAGCTGATTTTATGTCTTCATTAACTGAAAAGTTATGACCCATAGAGAGCGCAGTTGAAAAGCAGAACTGGGGGCACTCACATACCCATATATACCTGGCCATACACATGCACATATGTATATACATATATACTCGTACATAAACAATCAAGAAAGCATCTGTGCGGTAATTGGACTGGCGGTGACAATAGCGAGCAAAAATCACAGCAACAACAACAACAACAATAACAACAACGTCAATGGCTAAGAAACGATAAAGTGAAGCAACAACGAGACGACAGTTGTGGTCAAGGCGTGCAACAAAAAAAATGGTTAAAGGCAATGCACACACAAAATAAAGAAACAAAACAAAAATACTTCTGATCTGCGTCATGGAAATCAGTTTTAGTCATGAACATTTTTTTCACTAAGCCTTTCGCTGAGCCAGCACAGTGGTCGAAAGCATTTTGTCTGAAAATATGCTGATGAATCAGTTCCGAAAGATATCAGTCGCACAGTTGTTCCAATTTAGTCAAAATTTCTACATAAAACCAAACCACCGCCATGTATCCACACCAGGAGTTGCTCCGCTTTTGTCTTCTGAAACGAAAAAATACTACATTCATTCATCTTTATCAGTTTAACGAAAATGGTTAAAAACGGTCGTCTTCTTTCCTATCATGAAGCTCTTTATTTAAATTGAATCACAAAAATTTGCGAAGGCGACCGCTTAGAATGATTTCGTTTCTGCAAATTTGTTGCCTAAAGTTTGGAAAATATGCAAAATATAAAGAAAACAAATATCTTACCTAAAACAAAAAGCAAATGGAGTTGCGAATAGGTTCACTAAGCACGGCAATATAGAAAAGTGCAAAATAAAAGTTGAATGTAATAATACTATATACCTTTTACATAATTATATGGGCGAACATATTTGTGTTGTTTAGGGGATTATAGGCTTTTGCGGGGGATTCCAGCAGCCCGTCTTTTTCCATCTCCGCTACGCTCCAAATTTGTTTCACATCCCCAAACTTTCTTCTCATTAACTTATGTAGGCGTCTGAACTGAACGCGCTCTTCTAGAAATTTAATACATAGTCAGCTGAAATTTTGAAACAATTTATAGTTTAGGTTAAACTAGTGATTGGTTTCCTCTTTACGAGCTTTAATAACTTATGTAGATGCCGCGACTGACAAGTTCAGTAAATTTTCTAGCTTTCATATATAAGTAGTTAACTGAAATTTCGAGGCAACTCCCAAGTCGGTCAATTCAAAAACTGAATGTAAAACTTCTGGCTTCTCCAAGGCCTCAATTTTAAATGTTTTCAGACCAAATGTGGGTGAGACCACAGTTCAACAATATTGATTTAAATTTTTTGTTTACTTCTTCAAACTTCAGACACTTAAAAATTGCTCATAATTAAGTTTATGTAATGTTTTGTTTCCCCTTTAAGAGCTTCAATAACTTATGTAGATGTGGCAACTGGCTTTCATATATAGTTAACTGAACTTCCAAAGCAACTCCCAAGTTGATAAATGAAAAAACTGAATGTATAATTTTTGACTCCTTCAAGGCCCTCATTAATTATCAAATTAGATTTTAAAGTGTTTTCAGAACAAATGCGGGTGAGACCACAGTTCAACTATCGATTTCCACACGTTGAGTTGAGTTGAGTTCAGTTGATAACTCATTTCACGTGTCTAGATAGCATGTATTCCTATACCCAGAGAGCTGTTCTTGATGATGCTGTTGTTGTTATGTTTTGTTGTTGTGGGCGTTGTTGCCATAACTGCTGCTGACCGTGGCCGCTTGTTGTTTGCTTTTTACGAGCACTCGCACGTATAATGCAGTCCGTCAGTGGCATAGTTGTTGTTGTTGTTGTTGTTCCAGCTCTGTCGTTGAAGTCATCAAAACTGTCGTCGAGAACGGTCGTCCAATATTCTATGCTTGATTCCACACAGGTCTCACTAGTTAACTTCGCTTCACTGATGCGCTTTTTTCAATTTGTCACGTTCGGTAGATTTTCGCTTGCTCATTACTGCGACCCAACAACTACTGGCCCTTTGCCCATACATACTATGTCCCATATCCCGTGCCTCATGCCGCATGCCGCATGTCGCAATGTCCGGCAATGTGCCAGCGTTGGAACGCAGAGTCGCGTCATGCGGAGTGCAAAAGACAGTTGCCACACCACGCTGAACTTAATCACTATTTATGAAATTCATAGAAATTTTCGTTAAATGGAAAGTGTAGGGGCGCGGGTGGCGGAGGGGGAGGGGAGCGAGCAGTGACATATTTTTGCTGCTCGCTAATCTATAGAAGCAATCTGTGGGCTTCTTGACTTAAGTTTGTTGCCCATTTGGGCTAAGTTTGGTGGTCATTTGGTTTGCATGTGCGACGTCTATCTAATTATGCAATATTTCTTGAAAGAGTCGGGACATACTCGCTCGTACTATACAATTTTCTAGGCCAAGATATATAGTATATGATGTAATGTTGGGGAAAATTATGACGTTGTTCGCAAACGCGCGTCGTGCGCCGTGCACATTTATCATGCGAGCAGCCAGCTAGGAGCTCGGAGCTCTGAGCTGTGAGCGGTGCCAGTGGCCAGAAAATCCGTCAGCGTGCCCAAATCGTAAAAGCAATAATAACTTTATGTCTTTGTGAATACTCGGCCCAACAGTATGGGCCTAGGCTCGTTCGTAAAATGAAAATCCTCGCCGCAATCAAAGTACAGTCCACGCTGTTGGCCTATGATAGAAAATTGTGTCACGACAGGAAACGAGATAAGAGCGTAATTTTCTTTCAACGTACATACGTAAAAGCTTAGCAAGTTGCAGGACGATGACGGGGAGGACAGCGTTCGGTCGACGCCGCCGCCGCCGGATGTGGGCTATCGTGGTTACCGTTAGTCATTTTCAGTGATTGTTCAACGTTGACGAGCGCCTGGACATGGACATGGACAGCCGGGCTAGCTGGCAGGCGAACCTCCTTCTTTCGCTTCGTGTGTTCATTTGCAGCGTTGACTTGACTTGACTTTTAATGATTGTCACGCTTGTGCACGACCTCTGGCGCTCTCATTTGATATACCCTAACCCGTTCACAATCGTGGAGTCCAACTATTGCACAATGCTCTTTGAAACTGTTTGTTTTTCAATGCCACATGTCCTAAAAAATGCATGAACAAAGTTCGTATTGTGTTTTCAAAAATAATTTGTAAAGTGTAAACATTTTCTTACACAAATTGTAGCATTATTTTTTGTATTGTA